>NW_026896449.1:0-231537 GCF_033153095.1 Gastrolobium bilobum | reverse complement strand
TACTTTGATTCCAAGCTTTTGAGATATTGTTTTCAACCCAATCTCTAAGATCCAAGCTGTAGAATAAGCTTTGCCAATTAGCTGAAACCAGAGAATTCCAAACACTTCTAGCATGCTTACAATCTCTTAGAACATGGAGGTTTGTTTCCAACTCACCAGGACATATTTTACAATGACCAGATTCCCCACTCCATCTAGATGTGCGGTCTTTAACGGCCATGCATTATGATCCACATACAAGATTTAACACGTTGAGGCCCATGCCATTTCCATATGGTAGTCCAAGAATTTTTCAACGGCATCAGAGGAAACCAAGCATGTTATAATACGCGGTTTTAACTAAAGAGCAGCCAACCTTTTGATTTCTCCAAATAATGCGGTCATTTCCATCCGATGCGCTAGGAATGAGAGCAGCTTGGATCCTTGCAACAACTTGATCATTGATGTTCACGAAGGCACTAACAGAGAGATTCAACTCCAAACCAGTTGGAGTACGAGTAGCCAGAGAGGCAAGACACTCAGTTAAACCCAACAAATTGTCTGTCCAAAATAATGCATCATTACTGTCTCCAATCTCCCATTGCATTGCTTGAAGAAAAGATGGCCAAACACTACACAGATTTTTCCAGAAGTATGAGTCATATGCTTTATGATTTACTTCCCTCCGAAGATCCAAACCTCTCTTATATTTACTTGTTACAACTCGAACCCACAACGAATCGGGCGAAGTAAGTATCGTCCATGCAAGCTTGTGAAAGAAAGCCATATTTTGGACACGAAGGTTAATCACCCCTAAGCCACCCATGCTCTTAGGCTTGCAAATATTATCCCATGCAACCAGATGAGATCTCCTTTGACCATTTTTATCACCCCAAATAAAGGCACGCTGCAACTTCTTTATTTCATCACAAATGGCTACAGGAAGCAGACTGTGTTGCATTTGAAATATAGGAGTTGCTGAAATAACGGAGTTGGAAAGTGTAATTCGACCGGCAAAAGATAAGACCTGGTTACTCCAACCAGATAACTTGTGCCTAATTCTTGCAACAACATCAGCATAATGGTCTTTGGTTACTCGACCATGTTTCATCATGGACCCAAGATATCTCCCTATATTGTGAGTTTGCTTGAAGCCACACACATTTGTGATATCATCTACAATGTGAGCATCTGTATTTTTCGAGAAAAAAATACTAGATTTCGGAATACTAACCTTTAGGCCAGACATTGAACTAAAAGTCTCCAAGCAATCCACTATAACTTTGATTTGATCTAGAGAAGCTTCTGCAAACAACATCAAATCATCAGCAAACATCAGATGGGCTATCTTAGGACCTTTTGATCCCACGGAGATTGGCTTCCATCTCTTATTGTCAACCGCATCTTGAATGAGATGAGACAATTTTTCCATGGCTAGAACAAAAATGTAGGGAGATAAAGGATCACCCTGACAAACTCCTCTTGAAGGAAGGAAGTCACCTGCAATGGCTCCATTCCAAAGCACTGAGACCTTATCAGAGTTGATACAATTCATGATAATATTTGTGAACCAGTGTGGGATTTGAATTTCATCCAAAATTTTACGAACAAACTCCCAATTTAACATATCATAAGCCTTTTCCAAGTCGATTTTAATTGCCATGAAACATTTTCTTCCTCTCATTCTACGCATTGAATGGATCAGCTCTTGGGTGATGATGATGTTGTCCTGGATATGTCGTTTAGGAACAAAACTAGCTTGGAAGGGAGACACCATCTCTTCCATTAGGGGCTTCATTCTGTTAACCAGAATTTTACTGAGGATTTTATAAATGACATTGCACAAAGAGATTGGTCTGAGCTGCTTAGCACTTTCAGGTCTCTTTACTTTTGGAATGAGGACCAGAAGAGTCGAGTTCACAAGGTGAATCAAATTGGGATTCTGAAACATCATGTTAACATCCTTAATAACATTAGTCTTAATAAGACTCCAATTCTTATGAAAAAAGGCAGCTGGAAAACCATCTTCCCCTGGAGCTTTTGACCCATTGATACTAAAAACAGCTTTTGAAATTTCGTCATCCGAAAGATTACGAGTCAAATTAGATAGCAGATCATCGTGCAGAAGGGGCCAAGTAGTCTTTGATTTCACCCAATCACGATTAAGGACTTCCTCACTAAACAAGTTGCTATAGAAATCTGTTACCAATTGATGAAGTTGTCTAGCTTCCTTCACCCAAATCCCATCAGAATTTTTTAACTCAAGAATCCTATTCGAACTTCTTCGAGTAGCTGTTTTAATGTGATAGAATTTGGTGTTTCTATCCCCATCATTTATCCATTTCACCCTGGCTTTTTGAAATCATAAGATCTCTTCTTGTATGAGAACCGCATCAAGGTCCTTCCTAACCTCCTTTTCTCTAGATTGGAGAGATAAGTTGGTATGATAATCAACATGATTCTGAATTTCTGCAATACTATGCAATAGGTTAGTCTTCCTATTGGAAATGTTGCCAAAGACTATCTTGTTCCATCTTTTTAAATTTGGAGTCAGATCATGCAGATTCGTTCTAGTGTCTTTCACAACATTCCAGCTCCTAGCCAGAAACTGAGTAAAGTTATAATGCTCCATCCAAGCAATCTCAAAGTGAAAGGGACGATTTTTCCAACCTGTGTCCAAGTTAGACAAGTAGACCAAAATGAGACTATAATCAGAATAAATCCGTGGAAGTACCTTAACGCCAGCATCAGTAAAGGTAGTCTTCCAACTTGCATTAGCACAGGCTCGGTCCAGCCTCTTAAAAACACGATCAAGATGAAGAAACTTCGGACCCTTCCATGTAAACCAAGGACCTGATCCTCCAAGATCCAGCAGCTTGCAATTATGAAGAACATTTGCAAAATTGGAACATCTGTTTAAGTTAACTCTACAGCCAACTTTCTTCTCATCCCGATTTGCTATTTCATTAAAATCCCCAGCCACCAACCACGGCCCATTACAATGGAGACTAATGTTTAGCAGATCATCCCATAGCTCCTTTCTATTTTCTTCCCTAGGACTCGCATAAACTGCCGTGCAAGAAAAGGAAGGAACATGAAAATTCTGAACTTTAAAATGAACAAACTGTTTTGTGTGATTAACAATTTCAACGAGATCAGTCTCATCATTCCAGAGGATCCAAATACCCCCTGAGTAACCTTCTGCCTCTTGAACAAAAGCATGCTTAAACCCAGATTTTCGGATAATGTCAGAAGCTTTTTGACCACTACACCGAGGTTCTAGAATCACTACAATACTAGGCTTATATTTCCTAGTAAACAGAAAAAGCGATTTTTGAAAATGGGGTTTCACTGCTCCCCTACAGTTCCAGAAGAATAAATTCATTAAAAACTATGTTGAACGCAAGACTCCAAGGTTCTTGCATCCTTCATTCTTGAAATATCTTCCTGGTGAACTCTGTCCACCTCCATGCACGTAGAGATGGTTGAGGTTTCAGGATTTTGGATGTCGCTGCTGTTGTCAACTGATATATCAGGACCAGTTTTATGAAATGTGTCATATAACTGCTCTTGATTCTGGTTCAAAGTGCTATCTGCTTTCATCCCATTTTCCTGATCATGTTGATTTGCTTGCATAGGACTAACCGCCATGGGAGTAGCAATTGATGGAGATGGTGGAACGGGAGTACGATTTTCACGATTTTCACTCTGGACTGGACACCTCTTACCCGTGCTTGAAGAACGAGCCGCATGCATAGTAGGAACCGTTGATTTAGTCCTAGGGGTATCTTTGGACTTTTTGGATTTAGTCCATATTTTCTGAGGAATTTCAAACTGAGGGGCCCCCATATGAGGAGTAACAGAATTAATTATTTGATTATGATCCTCCTCATTAATAGGTCCAGCTGTTAAGATTGCAAACCGTGATTGCGTAATTTCCTCCTTATCACCATGATTATCTCCATGATTATCGCTGGTCATAACTCCCTTATTACCATGATTACCATGATTATCGCTGGTCATGATTATCGCTGGTCATAACTCTCTTATCACCATGATTATCGCTGGTCATAACTCCCTTATCATTATTCCTTTGTAACGTTTTTGAACCAGCGCCTGGCTGGACTGCACCGGTCGTCTGAGGAGGTTGCCGGCTCCTGCGTTGACGGTTAACAACCATCCAAGGTCCCAATCCTTTGCTTCGATGGAATTCTGAGTTGCCAGGTTCCTCTTGATGAATTTGATCGTCATTATGAATATCGGATGAACTGCGTTGCTTTGGAGCAGCTGAACAATTCTCGGTGCTATGTCCATATTTCCCACAACCAAAACAAATGAGCCCTAATCCTTCATACTCAATTTGTTTGGTAAATCCTTCCAGCACATAATCACCCTTTAATGGCTGAGATAGGTCCAGTTCCACACATATTCTTGCAAACCGTCCTCTTACATGAGCATTTGTATTGCTGTCTACCTTGATCATCTTGCCTAACCAGTTTCCAATCCTTCTAAAAAAAGCTTCATCATAGAATTCAATGGGAATATCCGGTAGACGAATCCAAGCAGCAATCTTAGCAATTCCAGCACTATTAGGTCTGAAAGTTGGTTCCCACTTCCTCAACGATAAATAATGACCCAAAACAATCCATGGACCACCGTTCAACGCAAAATTGAGATCATCCTTCTCACTAAACTGGACTACGAAAAAGTCATTACCAATATCAGTGACATTGATTTTGCCTTTTCTAGCCCATAAGACATTTATTTTTTTCTTCATAAACTCCACCCTAATTTTCTTCCCAAGGAGTTTAACAATCAGAGCTTTCTCCCAAGGTTTCCTCATTCTCTTCCTTGCTCTTTTGGTGCAACTAAAATAAGTACACCCATAATCTTCCTCCCACATCTTAATTCCTCCATGGTTGACATCCTCTTCCTCAGCAGGTTCCTCCCCATCTAAGTCTTCCTCGGCAGACGCCTCTCCTTCCCATTCATCATCTTCTCCATTATGACGCATCAGAATTTCCCTCCAGGTTGAACGTTGGCCATTCTCATCTTCCATCCAACCTTCATGTCTAGGTATCATAGATACATCATTTGAAAACTGATCTCCCTCACCTTTATTCCTCTTATTACTTCTTTGAAGAATGTCAAGTTCTTCACTTGATTTGCCAGGATTCTTCCCATGATCACCTTTCTCTCTCTCACTCATCGCTCACCAATCTATATAAAAAAATGCTGATGTTATTTTTAGATTATGTTTGAGTGTGCGTTATCTCCTTTGATTGCGCATGATTAGAGTTATTTATTTTTTTGTTATTTTATTTTGCCTATTTAAGGCTTGGAGAACTCTATTATTATTAGGTTGTTTTTTGGTTAAATAAAATTACGAAAAGAGAAAAGTGTTTTCTCGTAATTCTTGTTTCGTTCTTCTTTCTGTTTAGTCAATTAGTTACTGCGTCGGCATTATTTGGTAATCAGAGCTCTGTTGTCAAATAAATGGCTGAACAGAACAATGGCGGTCGAGGTCGTGGATGACGGGGTTGAGGCGACGGCGGTGGTAGAGGGCGTGGTAACACCCTTAACGACGACGAAGAACAACCACACATCGACGTGTGAAACACCATAATTGTAGCAATGGGTTCTACAATGGCAGAACAAGGTAGACGAATTCAAGAGCTCGAACAACTATTTGCCCAAACACAGTTGGACGAGTCAGATGAAGGAGAGGAATCTGAAAGATCATCTCATGGAGAGGAAAAGAGATTCTGGACTGGAACCAGGAGCGACGAGGACGAAGTCAACCTGAAAATCAATTCTTTTTTGCTAATATTGGGGTGAAGATTGAGATCCCAAAATTCGAGGGCACCACTCATCCAAATGAGTTTATCGACGGGTTACACACCGTCAAAAAGGTTTTTGAAATCAGAGACTTGACAGAAGACCAGAAGGTCCCGATCTATGATGAATCTGATGAAGAGAAATATGATGAGAATCCTATTATGGATGCTCCAATTTATAACGAGTTCCCTATCTATGATAAGTATGATTGGGAGCAAAACGATGAGAATTCAGAGGTGGAAGAAATCTCTTGTAGTGATTTCGGTGGAAAGTTAGTTATTAGAAATTCTAATATCTCTAACAAAGTTGAAGTTCTACCCAAAGATATCATGCAGAATGATCCTTCATTCAAGAAGTCTTTAGTTTGCAAGCAGTATTATAATTTTGGGGACAACGAGCATAACAACCTCATGTTTCATGGAGATAAAGATTTAGCTTTTGGTAAAAGTTTAATTGGAGATCGTCAAGGGCAATGGGACTTGCTGGTACATCAGACAAAATTTCCCAATGGCGGATGACAGATGCGATCATTGAACCAAACTGTGGGCAATAGTCCTTTTGGAATAGTTTATGGGTTTTGTCCACTTACTCCCTTAGAAGAACTCGCTATATTTCTAGTTCCCAAGCAGTTTAGTATGAATGCAGACAAGCGTATCAAGAAAGAATTGCATTCACAAGGCCTAATCTTAATTAGGGAATTTGGTGATATTGTACCAAAAGAGTTTCTACCGGAGTTACCATCTGAAGAAGTTGATATTAATGAAGACGAAGCAAATTCGAGGGTGAATCTTTTCCTAGCGAGGGAGGATGATGCACCCGAGCTGACTGACTTGGATTGGACTTTTCTATAATTTATTACATAATTTAAGGCTTTTAAATAATTGTTAATTATTTCTCTTTTTGTTATTTTTAGATTATGTTTAAGTGTGTGTTATCTCCTTTGATTGCACATGATTATAGTTATTTGCTCTGATACCAAATAATACAGAAGCAGTAACCAATTGGCTAAACAGAAAGAAAAAACGAAACAAGAATTACAAGAAAACACTTTTCTCTTTTCTTAATTTTATTTAACCAAAAAACAACCTAATAATAATATGGTTCTCCAAGCCTTAAGGTGTCGGGAAAAGTCTTTTTAATGGTTTATATTATTCTCTAACACTCATCACGCAAGAACCCTTTGAGCTTGAAGCATGAATATTATACATGCCCGATTTTTGGTTTACCTTGTGCTTATTTTAATTCCACTAGAAAATGGAGGGGCGGTAAGAATCGAACTCGTGACCTTGTGATCACTGAAGCTCTGATACCATGTAAGAACCACTTCAACCCAAACCCTTAAAGTGTTGGGTGAGGGCATTTTCAATGTCTATATTATTCTCTAACACAGTGAAGCTGATTTCAAACCCTCAAAATCTTACTTTTGGCAAGAATAACAGTAGCAACGATAGGTTACTCCAAAACTCAGTTAGGGCGCTAGTGTCATGACTTGGATTGATGACCCAAAAGGGACTACTAGTCAAAGGCTCACCCAAGGGGGAGATTTGAAACCACGCACATAGGGAGTAAATGGGAGGAGGTTGCTAAAGAATCTGATTCTTACTCTATGACACTTCCAAACGCAATTACAAACATGGTTAAAACTAAATGGCTCCACTTGAACTTTAAAGTGTCTTCTATCAGACTGTCACCAAAAAATGAAGGTTCGTGCAAGCCCCATTATTGGAGGAAAATCCTAATAAAGCCACGAAAGCTTTACGTATGATCACAAGAAGCAATGCATAGAATCATCAGTATAGAAATTGGTCAAATCAAAGCTAAAAAAAGTACATATTTTTGGTACGACGACCCAAATGACCATTGAATAACGAAGTAAAATCATACATGTAATATGTACGTACTTAGTTCACACACACACAAAAAACACAAGAAAAAAATCTCATAAACCCTAATTAAACCTCAGTCAGGGTGAAAATGAGGATTGTTAACCTCAACCTAAAACAAAAAAACATGAACCAGTTATGATGTTCATTTCATCTATAATCTGATGGAACATTACGAACCATGCCGGTAAAAATCATAATTTTGGTTGAAATTGAAGCTCTGGCGATAAAAAATGAACTATGGGAAGGCTGGGCCTGCAATCTAGAAGGCTTCTGGCGCAGATCCTCTGGAGAGCATTGCATGAGTTCAACACGAACTGCTGCACGATCATTGGTTGGGAGAGAAACCCGCGAATTTTGGTCGAAAGGTTGTGATGGGAGCGCCATGACTGAAAATGACGAAGTAGGTGAGTGAGAAAAGAGGGAGAAATGTAATGCCTAACTATAATCATGCGAAATCAAAAGAGATAACGCACACTTAGACATAATCTAAAAATAAAAATAACAAAAAGGGAAATAATCAATAATTATTGAAAAGCCTTAAACTATGTAATAAATTATAGAAAAACTCAATCCAAGTCAGTCAGCCCAGCCCGGATGCATCAACTGGTCTCTTGTTAATTACATGGCGAATCTCCTTCATGTCTGAATTGAGAACTGTAACGTCCCTTAATATTAACTTTTATAAGGAATATTACATTTTTCTTTTATATATTATTTTTCTCTTTATGCATAATCAAGGAGAAATAAGATAGAAAGGTGTTAATGTTATTAATTAATATAGATTGATTTATTAAATTTTACTATTGATGATAAGAACAATTAAAAAGGGAACTATATAAACATCTACCTACCAACACTACTTTATAGATAATATTAAGTCAGGTACATACGGAAATTATTTTACATTGGTCCTACAGTCTACTAAATATTACATCATTTCAATTTATATTTTACATACAGGCATCACATAATTAAACAATACAAAAGTCTTATCCTAATCTAGTCTATAGGTGTAGGTCTCCACACTTTCAGCATAGAATATTGCAGCAGCTCCTTGATTTTCTACTACAATATAAAACTCCATGTGGTCCTCGTAAGAGTAAACATTGATATTCCATCCTTCACCTGATAAGCTTAGACTAGGCATTATGATTTCCTAGAAAGGTTAACATAAAACAAACATACGTGAGAAAATTCTCAGCAATATTGAGATTTTCTAACTATAACCATTTCCAGCCGTAATAACGGAAAATACCATTTTCTCAGATAATTTAATAAAATGAAGTAATACAATAAATAATGCATTGTGAAATATTTAACTGAAGCTAAATAATTTTTCAACTTTGTGGTTCCTTGCATATGAAAGATTTATTGTGGAGGAGCTCAAGCCACGATAAGGCGTCTCTTACCCTATAATCATATGAACCCAAATTCTGTGGTTCAGTTCATAGCAGTCTTCATCAACTAAATTTACACATTCTCTTCATAATTATTTGGTACCAAATAACGAACCAACTTGACAATCAGAAACCAAATTTAAAAGAAAATGAAGGAACTGTAGAAGAATAAAATCATTGAATAAAACTAAACTACTGTAACAAAATAAATTCAAGAAATATTTAAGGAGAAGAATTTAACAAGACGACAGTAGCATGAAAATTCATCATTGTTTGAAGAATAAGAAAAACGAGAAAATATTTTTTATCACCCAACGTTACCTTCTGCTTCATCACTTTCCTCCCTTCTTTTTGGTCTCTCTCTCTCTCTCTCTCTCTCTTTGTCTTCTCGCTGTTTTCTTCTTCTTCTTCTTTTCCTCTTATGGATAGCAACATATATATATATATATATATATATATATATATATATATACATACATATACAGAGAGACTTGCTTATGTTCGAATTGTATTTCGTTAGCTTTTAACAAAACTAGTTAAACTGTAACTAAGTAATCATTACTTTTCAGATAACTAACCACGTAATCATCAACGTAAATGTTTATAGAAAAACTTTCGTAAGCGTTTATCAGGTGCTTCCACATTATATGTTTATATGTATAACGTTTTATTTACTTTCTGTAGTTTATTTATGGGTTTGTTTTTTCTAAAATTACTTTAGATAACTTTATCTAATTTTCATCGAAACATGTCGTTTTGGGACAGAAATCATGGTATTTTTATAATTTTAATTGATTTCAGGGTTATAATAGTCTTTATCATTCTAATTTTTTTTATTTTTTCAACTCTAAAACGACGTCGTTTCGATGAACATTAGACAAAGTTGTCTAAAGTAACATCAGAAACTTGTTTTCCTTTATTTATACATATATTCATTTATTTATCAGTTATTATATTATTATTATTATTTATTTAATTATGAATATATTATATATTATATACATTTATTTATTTTAATAATTAATTACTTATTTTTATTATTATTATACATATACGTAAACATATATATATATACACGTCCACGCTCTTTGCGCTAAGTGAGCGCTCATTTCTTAGGAAGTTGGCGCAAAAGGCGACGCCCTTGCGTCTTATATGTATAATTTATTTATTTATTTTTTATATTTTTTATTTATTTATTTGTTTTTTTGAATATTACAAGAACCATTGAGTGAATCACTCAATCCCATGTGTTCAAATCCTAGTTAGGAGTATCTATTTCTCAACAAATCACTCCTCTGAAAACCACAAATATTTGGCCAGAATAGTGGCGGACGCAGGAATTTTAATAAGAGGAGGCGAAAATAAAAAATACTATATCACAAATAAAAGTACTTGAAATACAATACAAACTTAATATACAAAAAAATGAAAGAAATCTATTACAAAAATTAATATCACTTCATTTACTCTTGCTCTACGTGTTTTCATATTATTTAACTCATATATAATTGAATCTGTGCTAAAACTCAAAATAATTTCTTTTTCAATGTATGTAATTAAAGATAATCTATGACTATACATACATGCAATGATCTTAGGAAGGTGGAAGTTGATTCTGCCTGGCTCTAGAATTTACACAGCCAAAATCGAAAGGCTGAAGAAGGAGGTTGGTGATGGACAGAACACGGAAAGGAGAGAGGATGATATGATGTTCTCAAGGAAAAATATGGGTAGGGGCGTTTGGTAGAGGAGAATTTTTCTTACTAGGGAAATATAATTACCGGAAAAATGGTAGGAAAGTCAGTTTGATGAAAAAAATTTAAAAAAAATGTTTGGTTGACTGAAATATTACTTGAGAAATTTATTTAAATTTACAAAATCTATGTTCGGGAGAAACTTCGCACCTGTTTTTCCACTTTCCCAGTTATCTCAAAATACCACATCTCAAGTGGTATTTTGTAACAGTGAATTTCAGCTAAAAATCAACACCAAAGTCGTTTCCTAGCCTTCCTATTTGTCCAGTATTTTTTTCAAAAACTTGAACCAAACGTGATATTTTTTATTACCCATCCACACTTCCCCATCAAACCCAAAATAAAACTTATACCAAACACACCCTAAGAGTGTGGGTAGAAGCATGGGGAACTGAAGGAAAAAACCTGTACAACACGATAATTTCATCATCACATTTTTTCACATATATTATTTTAAAAAATCCAAATTTTAGAGGGGGACGGGGGCCCACCCTAGCCCCCTACTGGGTCCTCCCCTGGGCCAGAACACATTAGCCTTCAACATTAAAAATCAGGCTCTCTGACGCAAAGAGTTTTTTTTTAGGTTTTAATGTATCAATTTGGTATTTATCGATGAAGGTCATTTTGTGTCGCAGGGGACTTAGCGGCACTGAGTGTCGCGACCCTCCCCTTGCGTTACTCACGTATCCTTTTTTTTCTTTTCAATTGAGTAATGCTCTTACCCCCTCCAGCACTCACATGATTATGTCAAAGGGTAAAATCTCGTTAATCCGTTACCGTAAAAATTCAGAAGGCCATAACTTTTGACTCGGTGTCTAAATCAGATATTTTATTTTTTATTTCACATAACCTTTCGAGATCTACGCAATGACACGTCATTTGACATATTTTATCTTCCATAAACATAGTTCAAATTTGCAACAATAGTTTCACATTTTTACAAATTTAAAATATACCGAATGAGGTGTCATTGCGTCAATCTCAAAAAGTTATGTAAAATAAAAAAAATCATCTAATTTGAATATCTGAATCAAAAGTTATGGCCTTCCGAAGTTTTATGATAACGAGACTAATGAGATTGTGACTCTTGACACAATCTTGTGATTGTTAGAGGGGGTGGGGCTTCACTCAATTAGGAAAAAAAAATTGTGAGTGATGCAGGGGAGGGTCACGACACTCAGTACCGCTGAATTCCCCCATGCAACACTAAATGACCCTCATTGATAATTACCGTGAATCAAATAGCACATTAAAAAATTAAAGGAGTAAAAATCTCAAATAGGTCAAAGCCTTAAAAATCAGCTCAAAACAATACAAAATAAAACTTTAAAAACAAAAACTCATTAATCCAATAACTTCTTAAAGTTCGGGTACTATCAAAACCCAACATTTAAAGAGTTTTATAGGTCGTACCCGTAGGGTTATGAGCATCCAAAAACAATAGCAAAAACTTAAAATTACAAAATAAGAAGCGATAGGTTATTCTACCTATCATTTTTTTTCTACTATCTTCCAACGTCGTTAGATCAGAATCTCAAGAATAGAAAGAAAGATAAATAGGAAAAAATATTTGTCATTTTAAATGACATAAAGTTCTGTCATTTCAAGAGAGAGATAGACACAAAAAAATATTTTTTATTTAAAATTTAAATTAAAAAAAACCACTCACTTTCTCTCCCATGATTTCTATTCCTTGTGTCTATCTCTCTCTTAAAATGACATGACCTATGTCATTTAAAATGACAAATATCAAACCCAGATAAATATTAATTAAGATTATGATATAATGGTATTTTAGAATGATAAGCAAAGGTAGGCAAAAGAAATAGTAGGTAAAATAACCTATCACAAATAACAAAGTGAAAATAATTCCTAAAACAGAAGCGGTATCATAAGATGTGCTCTGCTACCAAAAATAAAATTAACGAGAACCATTAATAATATTCAAAAACCTAAAATTGAATAATTGCAGAAAAGAAGAAGACCCCTAGCATTTTCCTCATGCACCTTTTATATCTCCTTCCTCCCTTGCATGCACATCTTCCTCTTTCTTTTCGAACCCTTGGATCAATCCTCCAAAAATTTTCTTTCTATTTTATTTTGCTTTTCTGATTTTTAAGAATGTGGCCAGCAAGAGAGAGTGAAGAGAAATAAGGTGAGAATGTGGTGTGTGAGAGGATTTGCTAGTGGTAATGATGTAGTGTGGGATGTACGGTGAGAAGTTAGAAAAAAATTGCAAAAAGGATGGAGTCGATGGTGGAAGGAATGGCTAAAGCTTATTTTCCTTTTGTTGCTTCTTTTCCACTGATGCCCTTCCTCTTTCTATTTTTACCATTTTCGCCCTTCAATGCTGTTGCTGAGATGGATTTGCGATATCCCTTTTCTAGAAGGGTTATGTTTATATCATTTTAAATGAGATAAATAATTTTTCTACACACTCAAAAAGTATTGAGTCTCACCACTTTTTTTTCTCTATCCTCTTGATTGTGAGTTTTACTTATAATTTTGTTTCTACAACATGAGATAACTTTTTTTCTATAAAATAAGAAAAATATTTCCCTTCCTAGAATTAGATCATTTGGAGTGTTGTTGGACTTTTAACTTGGGCCTTAAAATTCTGAAAAATCAATTTAATTTAGTTAGTCCAGTAATCTTTTATTCTGAAAAATAAAATGATAGTGCCACATGGAAATGAGTTAAACACAGGGGTCCAAGTTACATTTTATTTCACTAGAGTCTCTTTACATAGACTTATCATGGGGCGTTAATTCATTTAGGTGCTGTTTGATTGGGGCTTTCTTAAAACTTGCTCATGCAAATGAACTTGGGTATAGTCAAAGTCTTTGTTTGGTACACAAATTCTTAAAATTTCCCCACCTATTCTACTTGCACAGCAAAACAGGTTTGGTCGTAGAAATCCAACAACAGTCACTGTTTAGATAGACATCTGGGACATGGTTTTTGTTGGTTAGCCGGGTAAATGCGGAAGGTGAAAGGCAACCTAGGTCAAAATACCTCTCTGAAGCGCAAAGAAAGATTCGAAGAAAGATTATGTTATCTTTCTTGTCTGCAGCGCCCGTGAGTGCATAAGCTTATCATCCTTGTGAATGTGATAAAATTTGCAAATCTGCAAACGGCGTCCGGAAGAAATGATACCAGCTTGTTCTGAAATTTGCGCATAGTTAGTAGTTTATCTTCCTTGACTCTTGTAATCCTTTCCTAAAACCCCTACAGTTTAGATCGATAATGTAGCAAGCTCTCAACAAATGCTCCATTCTCGATTCAGCAACATATATCCACACACAAAAATCCCTTTTACAAGCTTATGAGTTGGTTTGTGATTGATATATATATAAATAAATAAATAAATATATATATATATATATATATATATATATATATATATATATTGGGGTTATATTTATAAATTTGTATCATTTACCCATCAATATTTTTTCCTCAACCAAACATACATATCAAAAAATTTAATCAATTTGCCTGGTAAAATTTGTCTCAACCAAACAACTTTTTTTAACTTTTTTATCTAATTCACTTTTTCTGTAGATTCCTAGTAATTACATTTTCTTGGTGAACTAAAATTTTCATTTGAACCAAACACCAACTTAGATAGAGATGATTGACTTGGCGGGATAACTAGTTTTTTGGGATATTGTCGTCCATTGGAAACTGAGATGTGTGGGGTGCAATAGAGAGATTAGAATTGGCTTGGTCCGGTCCCTAGACTTCAAAAAATAATCACGGAAGGAGATTGCCTTGAGTTGATAATCCCCATCCTCAACACTCATGGTAATGATTTCAGAAGGTCACATTTGTTAACCAAAATTTTGGCTTGATTATCTAAAGATTGGACAATTCAACCTCGTTTCATGCCAAGGGAAGGCAAGTTTTGTACAGATTGGTTGGCGAAAGCAACATTTAACTCAGGCAGGAATATTGCTCATCACATAATACCCGCAGAGTTGCTTCATCTATTTATTTTAGATTTATCTCATATCTTGCATAATTTTTCTATTTTTGTTGGGTTGGCCTTCTCTGTATACCCAAAAAAAAAAAAACGTGAGCCACAAGATAATATAAATATAAACCATTTATGTAAATACTTTCTTTAATACGTAATATAAAAAATATACAATGTTATAATATTAGCGGATAAAAATAATCTGATTAAAAATATGGCTTATTCACTCCCAAAATGATATTCGTTTTGGATTAAAGAATTAAAATTATAATGAAAAAAATTATTATAACCCTGGAATAAAGTATAATTATAAAAATACATTGATTCCCAAAATGACATTCGTTTTGGATTGAATGATTAAAATTATAATGGAAAAGACTATTATAACCATGAAATAAATTATAATTACAAAAATACATTGATTTTTGTTCCAAAATGATATCGTTTTGGCTCAATATAGATAACTTATCTATATTCACTGCAGAAAAAATTAACCATAAAAATATAATGCTAAAACATAGAGAAAATATGCTAAATAAACGAATTGGGATAGGTAATGCGAATTCTAATTTTCGAAAAATATAAACAAATTTTAGAAATACAAAATGGATATCAAACAACACTTAAAAACAATTAAAACAAAATATACAAAAATTATGAGACGGTCATTATAAATCAAAATAACCTTTGAAATCCATTTAAACGAGCCCGAAACTATTACCATAGAATCCATTTAAAATCCACTAGTTTGGTTACCGGTAGGGGGTATTGAGTACCCAGGTTGCGGCGCATGCTTACCTAAGAATTCTCCAAATAAGTGCATAAAATCTGGTCAATTATTGCTTGGAAAATTAAATAAATAAGAGGGTAGAGAAGGTCTTCAATGTCATGCGCGGATCAGCCACCAAACTTTTTGGTCATAATACATGGTTGTTGTTGTTGAATATATATTTTATACATTGAAATGTTTCGAGGCATATTAGCCAAGCACGTGATGTTTAGCTACCCTCCAATCCACTCCCCCAGCCACCCTTACATACATATAAAATCCTCTCTTTCCCTAACAAGTCTGCAAGTCCTCTTCTACTAGTAAAGTAAAGTACTATTTCAGTTCATATATTTGCTAATTAGAAGCTTAATTTGAGAGAAGAAGAAAAGATGGTGAGCGTAGCTGAGATCCGAAAGGCTCAAAGGGCAGAAGGTCCAGCTAACATCCTTGCCATTGGCACTGCAAATCCACCAAACTGTGTTGAACAGAGCACCTATCCCGATTTCTATTTCAGAATTACTAACAGCGAGCACAAGACCGAGCTCAAAGAGAAATTTCAGCGCATGTGTAAGCAATCTTTTTATCTCTCCATTTTATTTTTATCTGTTAGATACTTTAATTATTAATTTAATTCTCTAGTGTGGGTGTTTGTGTTTTCTTTTTCTTTCATGTAAAATGAAATAACTAATGTTTCTTCTTTTGGGATAAAAAATCGATATTTACCACAAATCCTATAAAAGAATATAAATAAAATAGAATATGCAGAATTAGTTTTTTTTTAAGGGTAATCTGTCCTTTTATATTGAATTATAGTAGATTATTTAAAAGTAACTTAATCTCTTAGATTATTTTCTTCTTTAATAGTGATGCGTATTATCCTTAAATTGTATTTTTTTTATTTATATTTCTTTACGGTGTCAATGTCATTTCTTTCTAACTTTATAACTAATTTCAGGTGACAAGTCTATGATCAAGAGGAGATACATGTACTTGACAGAAGAGATCTTAAAAGAGAACCCCAATGTTTGCGCTTATATGGCACCTTCTTTGGATGCAAGGCAAGACATGGTGGTGGTAGAGGTACCAAGACTAGGAAAAGAGGCTGCAACCAAGGCCATAAAAGAATGGGGTCAGCCAAAATCCAAGATTACCCACTTAGTGGTTTGCACAACAAGTGGTGTAGACATGCCAGGTGCTGATTACCAACTCACTAAACTTCTAGGACTTCGCCCATATGTGAAGAGATATATGATGTATCAACAAGGATGCTTTGCTGGTGGCACGGTGCTTCGTTTGGCCAAAGACTTGGCTGAGAACAACAAAGGTGCTCGTGTCCTTGTTGTTTGCTCTGAGGTTACTGCTGTCACATTCCGTGGCCCAAGTGACACCCACCTTGACAGTCTCGTTGGTCAAGCTTTGTTTGGGGATGGAGCAGCTGCTGTCATTGTTGGTTCTGACCCAATTCCTGAAATTGAGAAACCTTTGTTTGAGTTAGTTTGGACTGCACAAACAATTGCTCCAGATAGTGAGGGAGCCATTGATGGTCACCTTCGTGAAGTTGGGCTAACATTTCATCTACTTAAAGATGTTCCTGGCATTGTCTCAAAGAACATTGATAAGGCACTGGTTGAGGCCTTCCAACCATTGAACATATCTGATTATAACTCCATCTTTTGGATTGCACATCCAGGTGGACCTGCAATTTTAGACCAAGTTGAGCAAAAGTTGGGCCTCAAACCTGAAAAGATGAGGGCGACAAGAGAGGTGCTTAGTGAATATGGTAACATGTCAAGTGCATGTGTTCTGTTCATTTTGGATGAAATGAGGAAGAAATCTGTTAAAGATGGACTTAAAACTACAGGTGAAGGGCTTGAATGGGGTGTGCTCTTTGGCTTTGGACCTGGACTTACTATTGAAACTGTTGTTCTGCGCAGTGTTGCTATCTAAAATGCCTAATTATTTTATTAAATTACTATGTGTATTACTTTCCAAACCCGCTTGACGTTGTATCCCCCCTCCCAAAAGAACTCGTCTTGATTTTGTTTATGTAATTTCATACTAAAATAATACATGGCCAATAGCTTTATAGCCTATGCCACTCTTTTTATTTGAGCCATATATATATCGAAAAAATTTGTAACATATAAATGATGATAAAGATGTTTGTAACTAGTTTCTTTCTTTGTTTTTTTAGTCATTTATCATGCGATCTAGCTTTTGATATATTTATTTGTATTCAATTTAAAATAAATGATTAATGAGTGTATTTTATATGGAGAATGATAAGTTTACAAACTTTTTTTTACGAATTACACTAAGTATGACCGGTCATATACTCTTGAGTTCTGTTCATTTTGGATGAAATGAGGAAGAAATCAGCTAAAGATGGACTTAAAACTACAGGGGAAGGGCTTGAATGGGGTGTGCTTTTTGGCTTTGAACCTGGACTTACTATTGAAACTGTTGTTCTGCGCAGTGTTGCTATCTGAAATGCCTAATTATTATGTATGTCTTTGCAAACTTGCTTGACTTTGTAGCAAAAATAAACAAAAATAAAAAAGGAACGCTCTGTGAGTTTGTTTAGAAACTGGAAAATAGCGAGTAATCCCTTTCCAAATTTAGAATTGAAACTTCAGTTTTATCTTATAGAAATTTTCCTCAGCCATTGGGGGTGTGATTAGTTTTAATCTTTTAACTATAGAGTTTAAGTATATTTATTATGCCGTACATTATCATTTTACTCTAAAGTTAACAATATTTGATTCTTAAGAGATACGTAATATTAATTTAGCTCTCAAAAGATAAAAAGTGATATTAATTTAATGTTTAAGGCAATCTATAATAATTAAAAAATTTCTAATAAAAATTATAATAATTTGTTTCTTTTGTCATAAAAAATTAATATTAATATTAACAAATATTGATTCAAGTGATGATAAGGAGTTTATTTTCTTTAAACAAAGGTTACAAGTTCTAGAAATCGATAAAATGGTTTTGGAAGAGCCATTTTCTTTAATAGATCCGACATTGCTTGAACCAAATTGATTGAGTAATAAGATATGCCAGAGAATCTTTTGTAGGAAAAAGTTTATGATTACGTGAAAAATGATGGTACCTGGGATTGGCAGAAAATGGAGAATGTGATTACTCCATAAGCAGGAAGACTGATAGCAAGCATTATGCCTGCAAATTAGGATAATGGAGAAGATCGAGTCTGTTGGGGTGATTCTAATGATGGCTGTTTTACTATTAAATCAGCTTATAACTTATTAAGGAGTCCTCAAATTGTTAACAAAGCTTCAACTGGAAAATCATTTGAAAATGGAATGGTCTTAGTAGAGTCCAAACTTTCCTATGGCTCCTTATGGGTGACGACCTAATGACAAACCAAAGAAGGTTCAACAAACACTTTGCAAACTCCAAGTCCAACTAATGTCCTCGGTGTCTTAATCATCCTCAAAGGTCTCTTCACGCAATCAGAGATTGTATTTGGTCCCAAAAAGTGTGGAAAGCCCTGGTTTATCCTAGCTTTTGGCATCAGTTCTGCTTTAAGCCCATAAGGGAATGGATAGAAGACACCACCAAAAAGGTAAACTATGGTCCGAGAACCAGAGACTGGTCTCTCCCTTTTGGCATCTGTTGCTGGAACTTATGGAAAGAGAAGAATGATTTTGTATTCAATGGGGTTAAGCCTAATACTCAGAGTAGCATTCGGAGCACTATTTGTCACTATGAGAGCTCCTTTGGCATTTTGGTATCGATGGATAGGTGGCTCCAATTCCTTGACCATTCCACTAATGGCAATGAAAATTTAAAATATTCAGGGGAGACATTTTTTATTGGGTTAGAACTTTGTCGGAACACTTTCAAATACGAAGTCGTTGATATACACATAAAAAAAAGGAGGGAAGATGGAATATCAGTGTACGGCCCATTAACATAGATAAAAGGTTGATAGATCAATACGTGTTATTTTAAAGGATGTAAAATTATATATATATTTTCATTGGTAAACTGAAATTATATTATTTTAAGTAAAAGAAAGAGATAGATCATAGAGAAGAGAGTGAAAAAAAATAAAGATATTAGTCTCACTTATTTGTGAAAGTAAAATGACATATAAGTTGTGTATTTAAAAAAATAAACATTTTCCCTAAAAAGGTATACCCGTTGACTGAAATTAAAGTTAAAAATAATAATAAAAGGGATTAATATTTTTATGTGCGTATAAGAAATGAAAATTATTTCTTATATTATGGGAAACACTAATCACATAATAAAATTATTGTACATTTGAATAAGTTTATTTTGTAAATAAAATATTATTAAAATAGATTTCGAAAAAAATATCCTCTCTCAAAATTATCAAATTTAAACATTCCCATAATAAATTATGAATATCGGAATAACAAGCCTTCAAAACTTAATCACAAAAAATAGAAAGATTTTAAAATTGAAGAATTTATGAATAAATAAATATGAGTTGTTAAAAAATTAGTTTATATTATATAAGTTAAATTTAACTTATGCATCAAATTAATGCGAATACAAATTATTTATGTAAGCGTTCTGTCTACATCGTAATATAGAAAAATACGATGATATAACAAGAGGGGATGAAAATGATTTAATTAAAAGTAATTGCGAACTATAACTATAATATTAAAATTTATAAATAAATAAAAAAAGTATACTATTACTAACAGTAAGATAAAACTATTGAAACAAAATATCCAATTAAACTAACATTTCTTTAAATAGCAATGGATTCTTTAATGTCTAGTTTTAACATGAAAAATTTTCATGTTAAAACATTTCAGTCCATAATTTTTAGTGATAATAATTTCCTCTTCTGAAATCCTTGGAGCTTCATCCTTAAACTGGTGCCATGGACGCACCACACGAACTAGAATCTTCGCTGGACAGCACATGCTTGAAGTTAAACTTGCAACTTGCAAGGTAGACATGGCAAAAAAATTAATTTATTGTTTTTTTAATAAAAATTATGAAAATGTAGTCGTTTTGAAATTATTTATGAAAATATAGCAGTCAAACACGTTCCATTTAGACGTGACCCAGGAGAGAGACACTCTCCATTGGGGCGTGTTTCATCAGGTGCTGTCATGTGGCACAAAAATCAACAGTTTAACCGTAAAACTTTAGAAATCCATAACTTTTGACTCAGGTGTCCGAATTAGGTAATTTTTGTTATTCCACATAATTTTTCGAGATCTACGTAATGATATCTCATTTGGCATATTTTGTCTGTCACAATTTTTTACAACAATGATACCATAAGAATGTTTAAACACAAATTAATAAAGAGAAAACCACTTTTTTATTAGGAGAAGGTTAAAACCCAAATTAATAAAGAGGTAGTAACTATAACCTTCTCCTATTTTTTAACCTAATTAAAAAGTGATTTTCTCTTTATTAATTTGGGTTCAAACGTTCTTATGGTATCATTGTTGTAAATTCAATTTTTTTTGTTACAGACAAAATATGACAAATGAGGTGTCAATACGTAGATATCGAAAGTTATGTGGAATCAAAATTTTTTTTACCTAATTCAGACACCTGAGTCAAAAGTTATGGATTTCCAAAGTTTTACGGTCAAATTGTCGACTCTTGTGACACGTGGCAGCACGTGATGAAACACGCTCAAATAGAGAGTGTCTCTCTCCTGGGTCACGCCCAAATGGTGAGTGTCTCTCTCCTGGTCTCGTCCCATGTGAGCGTGTCTCTCGTATGACTCACGCCTTACATGGACGTGTTTCTCTCCATTGGAATACGCTCCATTTGAGAGTGTTTGAGTGCTATATTTGCATAAATAATTTCAAAATGACTACATTTTTGTAATTCTTTATTAAAAAAACAATAAATTAATTTTTTTGCCAGGTAAAAAGATCTGGATTTGGAACAGTAGATGTAGGTTGTTTGGGCGAGTAGATCACCGGTTATAGCTATGGGTCATCTTAATTGCATACCATTAATTTATCACTAATTAAAAATTTAATCTACTTTTAAACATATTAACAAATAAGTAGTTATCATTTTCTTAAAGATATTTCCCTTTTATTTCTTATTATGTTTATGTTTATCATAACAATATACAATTTTGAAATTATATACCATGATAATTTTAATAAAAAAATAAAAAAATTATAATAGCTTTTGTGCTAAAAAGTTATATAATCAATTAATCACCGTATAATTTTTGTTACTTTGTTTTTTAAACTCTACTTTTTACCTTTAACTCAAAAGCAAATTTCAGTTAAGAAAAAGCTGCGTCAAACAATTTGGAAGTATTGTTTTACTTCTTATAAGATAAAAAAGTGATATTAACTTAATTCTTTTAGAAAAAAGTTTCTAATTTAATTCTTTAATCATAAAAACTAAATATGAATTTAATCATTTAATCGTAAAAAATAACACCAAATTACCATGATTTCTTTGTAAGTTATACTCTTAATCTTAATCATTGATTCAACCTGCATTTAATGGCTTTATATGCAAGTAATATATCGATTAAGATTTGACATAAGACTTGTACGACTGTTGTAACACCCCGTAGTACTCCGATAAGTTATCATTATGTATGATATTAAGTGCAGTTACAATTATAATAGTTCAATTAGAAATATGACTAAACTTTTCTTTTTAAACGTTGTACGTTCCATTTACGACAATTACCGTATTCAAATTAAACCAAAATTGTAACTGTAACACATTGACTTTGCAGAATAATTAAATCTAGTTTAGACATGTCATACTTGTCTCATTAGACACTGTTATACGGTTCCCATCCACCATCGTTGCCCTTTTTGTTATTTTTTAGCAAACTGGACAGCTCGCTGAAATGAGCTCCTTAGCGAGCAATTCACTTCAGCTAGCTCCATTACTCGCTAAAGCGCGAGCAAATTGATTCCTCGGACAGTAGCTACTGCCCAGGTGCTTTGTTTCTTCGCAGCTTCTCTCGTTCCAGCAAGCTTGCTCGCTCAAAAGCTCACTGAAGTGAGCACTTGAGCGAGAAATCCCCTGCTTTGAATCAGTTTTTGTCTCACTTTTAATTAGCTCGCTCCAAAATTTTAAAGGAATCTTTCACAAATAATCAACTAATCCAAATGGTTCGTTCGTTATTAAACTAAACCATGGTATTTGCTTTGCCAAATACACCATTATTGTATACTCTTTTATATGTATGGCGCAACCTAATCCTTTTTTTTTTCAAATTTGGAAGATCTTATGAGATTAGAACTACCAAGAATGGTTAGGGCAACAAACATCCATCTCGTTCGTATTTTGGATATCCATATAACCATCGAAGACGGTTGAAGTGACTAATTCTGGGAAATTGAGCAGCACTCAAACGAAACCCATTCTTACCCCCAAGCTTTTAATAATATGGTCGTGATCTGTCATTACGTGCAATTATCTCCACTATAGAAAGAAAAAAAGAAAAGAACGAACACATTTACGAATACTAATAAATACTAGAAAAAAAATAGGCTTTCTACATATAACATGCTCCATTTGTTTCATGACTCTTTTCTCACATAATTGACACACAACTTTGGTACCTAATAAACATGAAAAGGCAGCCACATGCCCAACAAACATGGGTGCACTTACATCCAATCCATTTAATCAATTCATCAATTTCTTACTCCACAAGCTATCATTCTTATCTTTGCTTATTTTACAAGTTATGCATCTTTAACTTAACCTTCTTGACACTATCAATTCATGCATATTTCATACAGATTGCCAATAAGGTACATCAGCAATAGACCTCAAAACATATACAATAGGCATCAATTCCCTTCCATCATATAAGTGGCATACATAATCATAATGTTCAATTACAACATAATTCTTTAGACTTAGCATTGCCAAAACACATGATCATAACCTTTGAGCTTCACACACATAATGGTGAACACAAGGAACAATGATCATGGTCTAAATCCTCAAAAGAATAATACATCACCATATCTAAAATGTGCAAAAATATAAAATCATATACATGTCATTCTAACATATACATATGATGCTCCAAAAAGGGGTTACAAAGTATACATCATAACAGTAATCCATATCAAAACATATAAGGACTAAGCAATATATTGTAGTCTACTGCCAATAGATGCCCCTGCACCATCAGTACCTGAAAGAGGATCTCCAAAATACGGGGTGAGATAAACACCTCAGTACACTAGAGGTCATTGGAAGCCAATACAGTAGCTTTGCTATGTGCATATATACATGGATATGATCAATTTACACCAGTGTAAGAATAATAAGTCTTACACTATATCTTAATTGTTGATTTTTGTGATTCCAACAATTGATATTTATTGAGAATTCATAATTAATTAATAAGTGAGACCCAATAAATCTTAATCGTTAGATGTATGAAAATTAATTGTTAAGAATTGGATTAAGATTTATTATTCTTACATCGGTGTAAGATGATCCCGTCTCATATATATATATATATATATATATATATAAGATATATTTTTCTTATGTTGTAGGAAAAAAACTATCTCATGTTGTAGAAATAAAAGTATAAGTGGGACCCACAAGTAAGAGGAGAGAAAAAAAAGAGTGGTGAGACCAACTTTTGTGTGTGTGTAGGAGAGTTGTTTATCTCATATAAAATGAGATAAACATAACCTTATATATATATATATATATATTCTTTATGAATCATATAGCAGAGCAATTACTATGAGAACAGCCAATCAGAGCAAAATCTTGGATTACAAAAGAGTGTGAAAGGTAGTTTTATAACTTACTGAGAATTATATCTCACCCATATTATGAGACCCATTTCAGGTCAGAAGCAGAGGTGGCAAGCCGCCTAGCTCATGGAAGAGCTCTTCATGGATGATGCATTTTGTGCTCGTGTTTTGTTTGTGTAATTGCCCCGTTTGTATTTTCAGATTTTTATGAATCTGGTAATTAGAGTGCAGGAAACATTGTTTTGGATTCTTTGTTTTTGAATGAATATATGTATAGATAAGTTCACCTTCGTAGCTTTTAGTGTAATTATTTTCACTAATTAGGATTTTACAATATCAACCCATGACACCATCCGATAATAATTCATATCATTATTTTAAAAGAAATATTAGTCTCATGTTATAGGAGATTAATATTTTATGCTATAGACAAAGTATGTGGAGCTCACTCTTTTAATAAATAAATAAATGGACCGTACATATTTTATATCTATAATATGAGATAACTAATCTCCTAATGAGACTAATATTTTTCTTATTTTAAACTTGGACACAACTCATTTGAGCCCATAAATCAACAGGACATGAGTTTAGAGATATCATGTTATGGATCACGACATGTATTGTGATGCTTAGTTATCCCATTAAGTTATATTATATCAAATGCCATATGCTTCTTTAATTTTAATATATAATTGAAAAATGTATTTTTATGATTAAAATTTTGAGAAAAAAATAATATATAAGTAACATCGCGGAAACATGCTATTTTGGCATTTGGTATGTCATGGGTAGGTGGCTCCAATTTCTTGACCATTCAACTACTTAAGTTGGAAATGTTAAATATTCCAGGGGTAACGTTTTTTATTGGGTTAACACAGTCAGTGACACTCACAAGTCGCAACTACGAAGTCGTTAATATACAAATGGTGTGTGTGTGTGTGTGTGTCGGGTATTTATTAATGTACGGTCCAATAACTGGAGTATAAAGTAATGAAACCTGGTGATGCGGTAATTACCAGCATAGGTGGGCGCAAGAAGTGACGCTAAGATTTTTTGTTTAAGTCCTGAGTCCCTTAGCTGGTGGATTAAAATTAGAAGTTAAAAAATATTTCAAAAAAACAATTTACGTTTGAATAAATTTATTTTATATTTTAAAATAAGTTGTAATTAAAATATTTTAAAAAATAGCTTTAAAAAAATTGTTCCCTCTCAAAATAAAATACGAATATTGGAATAACAATATTTCAAAATTAAATCAGATAAAAAGAAATATATTTCAATTGAAGTATATAAGCATAACTAAATGGGTTGTTAAAAATTAGTTTATATCATACAAATTAAATTTAACCTGTGCATCAAATTGATGTGAATACAAATTATTTATGTGAATACAAAATATAAGGATAATATTAAAAATTATAAAAACATATATAACAACACCTTTTTGGTCAATGGTAGCGGGTTTCAGTAACCAGGTTATGATACACGCACCTTAGAATTCCCCAAATAAATAAATAGAAAATAGTGAATTATTGTTTGGTAAGAAATAAATAATAAGATAGAGAGGGTCTTCAAAGTCATGCGGGGATTACCCACCAAACTCTTTAGGTCATGGGACATGGTTGTTGAATATAGATTTATATATTGAAATATTTTGAGGCATTTCAGTCAAGCACGTGACATTCAGCTACCCTCCAATAACCTCCCCCAGCCACCCTTACATACATATAAAATCCTCTCTTCCCCTAACAAGTTTGCAAGTCATATCTTCTACTAGTAAACTACTACTTCAGTTCAATTTGGAGTACTTTGCTATCCAAATAGATTTGCTAATTAGAAGCTTAATTTGAGAGAAGAAGAAAAGATGGTGAGCGTAGCTGAGATCCGAAAGGCTCAAAGGGCAGAAGGTCCAGCTAACATCCTTGCCATTGGCACTGCAAATCCACCAAACTGTGTTGAACAGAGCACCTATCCCGATTTCTACTTCAGAATCACTAACAGCGAGCATAAGACCGAGCTCAAAGAGAAATTTCAGCGCATGTGTAAGCAATCTTTTTGTTTCTTCATTTTATTTTTCTCTTTTAGATGCTTTCATTATTAATTTAATTCTTTGTGTTTTCTTTATCTTTTTCTTTCATGTAAAATGAAATAACTAATGTTTCTTCTTTTGGGATAAAAAATGATATTTACCACAAATCGTATAAAAGAATATAAATAAAATAGAATATGCGGAATTAGTTTTTTTTTTTTTTAAGAGTAATCTGTCATTTTATATTGAATTATAGTACACTATTTAAAAGTAGCTTAATCTCTTAGATTATTTTCTTCTTTAATAGTGATGCGTATTATCCTTACATTGTATTTTTTTAATGTATATTTCTTTGCGGTATCAATGTCATTTCTGTCTAACTTTATAACTAATTTCAGGTGACAAGTCTATGATCAAGAGGAGATACATGTACTTGACAGAAGAGATCTTAAAAGAGAACCCCAATGTTTGCGCTTATATGGCACCTTCTTTGGATGCAAGGCAAGACATGGTGGTGGTAGAGGTACCAAGACTAGGAAAAGAGGCTGCAACCAAGGCCATAAAAGAATGGGGTCAGCCAAAGTCCAAGATTACCCACTTAGTGGTTTGCACAACAAGTGGTGTAGACATGCCAGGTGCTGATTACCAACTCACTAAACTCTTAGGACTTCGCCCATATGTGAAGAGGTACATGATGTACCAACAAGGATGCTTTGCTGGTGGCACCGTGCTTCGTTTGGCCAAAGACTTGGCTGAAAACAACAAAGGTGCTCGTGTCCTTGTTGTTTGCTCTGAGGTTACTGCTGTCACATTCCGTGGCCCAAGTGACACCCACCTTGACAGCCTCGTTGGTCAAGCTTTGTTTGGGGATGGAGCAGCTGCTATCATTGTTGGTTCTGACCCAATTCCTGAAATTGAGAAACCTTTGTTTGAGTTAGTTTGGACCGCACAAACAATTGCACCAGACAGTGAGGGAGCCATTGATGGTCATCTTCGTGAAGTTGGGCTAACATTTCATCTACTTAAAGATGTTCCTGGGATTGTCTCAAAGAACATTGATAAGGCTTTGGTTGAGGCCTTCCAGCCATTGAACATATCTGATTATAACTCCATCTTTTGGATTGCACATCCAGGTGGACCTGCAATTTTAGACCAAGTTGAGCAGAAGTTGGGCCTGAAACCTGAAAAGATGAGGGCCACAAGAGAGGTGCTTAGTGAATTTGGTAACATGTCAAGTGCATGCGTTCTCTTCATTTTGGATGAAATGAGGAAGAAATCTGTTAAAGATGGACTTAAAACTACAGGTGAAGGGCTTGAATGGGGCGTGCTGTTTGGCTTTGGACCTGGACTTACTATTGAAACTGTCGTTCTGCGTAGTGTGGCTATCTAAAATGCCTAATTATTATGTATTTATTTGCAAACATGCTTGACTGTGTAGCAAAAAAAAAAAAAGGAACGCTCCGTGAGTTTGTTTAGAAACCGGAAAATAGCGAGTATTGCAATATCTCTTTCCAAATTTACAATTGAAACTTGAGTTTTATCTTATATAAATTTTCCTCAGCCATTGGGGGTGTGATTAGTTTTAATCTTTTAACTATAGAGTTTAAGTATATTTATTATTGTTATAAAAAAAAAAAAGTATATTTATTATGCAGTAAATTATCATTTTAATCTAGAGTTAACAATATTTGATTCTTAAGAGATACGTAATTTTTTTTTTATAAATAGAGATACGTAATATTAATTTAGCTCTCAAAAGATAAAAAGTGATATTAATTTAATGTTTAAAGCAATCTATAATAATTAAATTTTTTCTAATAAAAATTAAAATAATTTTTTTCTTTAGTCATAAAAAATTAATACTAATATTAACAAATATTAGTTCAAGTGATAAAGAGTTTGTTTCCTTTAAGCAAAGGTTACAAGTTCGAGCTTTAAAAATCGAAAAAATGGTTTTACGAGAGGCATTTTCTTTAATGGATCCGACATTGGTTGAACCAAATTAATTGAATAATTAACGAATCAGTGGATATATAATAATAATAATATTGATTAAATTAATCATATAATAATAATAATAATAATAAATAACATCATTTTAATTATTTGATCTTCCCATTTATATAGTGAAGGATAGTTTTGATATTATGTTTCATAATTAAGAAACTAAGGCTTTGTTTGGAAGTTGATTTTAGGAGAGAAAGGAAAGAAATGAAGAGATTTTAATAATTCTTTCCCTTGCTTGTGAGTTTAAAAAAGTGAGGAGATTTGGATACCAAAAAAAAAAGTGAGGAGAAAGAATTGGAGATTTTCAATAAATCCTCCAAAATCCTTATTGTTCTTAAAATTAAAGTTCCTAGAAGTTGAGGGGTTTGAAAGGAGAAATATTTGAAATTACTTATTTATTATTAACATCAAAATGTCAAAACTACATAAGTGTGTATTACTTTTTAAATATGACACTACTAGAAAAATTTCAAATACCGATAGAATTTATCTACAGAGAATATTCTGTCGAAAATAGTGATGGAATATTTGACGAAAATCATATTTCATAAAAAATAGAGACAATTTTTTTCATTGAAATTAAAGACAAAATTAGAGACGGAACAAGAGTCGGTCACAATCACTTACAGTAATTTTTTACGGAAATAAAATTTCATCAAAACTCTTGACAGAATCTAAATTTCATCGAAACTTTTACGTCAAACTTTTCAACGAAAAATATTTCCGTCAAAATTTTTTACCAAACATATTTCCGTTGAAAATTTTCAAAGGAACACATTTTCATAAAAAATTCTGTCAAAATTCTTGACGGAATCTAAATTCCGTCGAAAGTTTCAAAGAAAATATTTTCGTCAAAATTTTTAACGAAACACATTTCTATCGAAAATTTTCAACTAAAAATATTTTCGTCAATATTTTTGACGAAAGAAAATACTGACAAATTTTTTACGAAATTTAAATTTCGTCAAAACTTTCAAAGTAAACATTTCCGTCCAAATTTTTGACGAAAATATTTTTAGTCAAAAATTTCAACGGGGCACATTTACAACGAAAAATTTTGACGAAAAATGTTTTGGTAAAAGAATTTGCAAAAAAAGTTTCTTCACAATTCTTGACGGAATCTAAATTCCTACCAAAGTTTGGACAAAAATATTTCCGTCAAAATTTTCGACGGACCACATTTCCATAAACAAATTTGACAGAAAGCATTTTCGTAAAAAGTTTTGACGAAAAACATTTTTGTCAGAAATTTTGAAGGAATTTTTTTCTGTCGAAAAAAATTAAGAAATCATTTTCGTTAAAACTTTTGACGGTAACTAAATTTTGTCAAAAAATTTGACAGAATTATGTTCTGTTGAAATTTTTGATGCAAATTTATTTCAGTCAAAATTTCGATGGATAAAATTTTTTTTTGCCCTTCAATGAAAATATTTCGTCGAAGTATTTTCCGTTGTTTGAAACCTAAATATTTCATCGAAAATATGATCTTTTTTTGTAGTGGGAAAAATTTTAATTTACTTTTATTTGTAAATTAAAAGTATAATCTTTTTTGTAGTGGGAAAATATGATCTTTTTGATGCAAATTAATTTTTAAAAAAAGGATAAAATGATAAAAATATCTCACTAACCTTATATTTTTCTCCCTTATCATTTTTTTAACTCTCAAATAATGAAAGGCTTTTATTTCCCTTCCCTTCCTTCCCCTCCATTTCCCTTGGATTCATTTACTTGTCCTTCCTTTCAAACTCTCAAACAAAGCCTAAGAATTCTATTCTAAATGTTTACCAAAAAAAAAAAAAATTCTATTCTACCTGAATTTTTCGTAGTTAAGGATAATTTTTTTCATACTACAAGCTTAAGGTTTTTAAACTGAAAATATAAACCTGTAATTAAAACTTTTAAAAATTATACACTTAAATCTTATTTTATTTACTAAAAAATCAATATATATATATATATATATATATGTGTGTGATTAGTATTTTTCATATTATAGAAGATAATTTTATTTCCTACACACATATAAAAGTGTGTGGGACCCATATTTTCTTTTTCTTTCTCTTTTATTCACATAGCCCCACACGGGTCCCACATATTCTTATGTGTGTATAGAAGATAAAATTATCTCTTATAACACAAAAATATTAATCCCTATATAGATATATGAAAAAAGTTATATTTACGAACTTTTTATTTACAAACTATACTATGTACTAAGGGTAGTGCATTCCAACTCACAGTGTACTACCCGTAGTACATAATATAATTTATAAGAGTTTGTAAAAAAAAATTATAAAGATACCCTTCCTTAGATATATATGGGTCATCATCATTTTAAACCGGTGTAACCAGTGTTTTAAAAACCTGCTTGGACCAGCCGGGTCAACCCGGTTTTTGGTGACCCAGTTGTTTCCCAGGTCTGAGTGGTCATTTGGACCAGTTGACCCGACCGAGACTTGGTGACTCGGGTTAGACAGGTTGACCCTCTCTATTTTTTTTTGGTAAAACTTTTTTTTGTTGTTGTTGAGAACTCTTGAATTAAATCATGCTCATATTTTGTGGTAAATAAGATTAAAAAGTAATGTGAAAATAAGCAGGTATTTTTGATTAGTGCAGTTCGTTTATGTAATTTAGATGCATCTTATAATGATCTCAAGAAGTTAAGTGAGGATAAACACTGATGGTCTTATCTCAACGATGAACACTTTCTCCTTAGTGTATATTTCATGTCTACCGTTTGTTATCATAATTTAGTTTATCTGTGTTATGTTAAGACACAATAGGTGTGTTTAGCTTACCTTGCAATTTTAATCCAATGTTAGGATATGGTTTAGTGCTAGAAGACTAGGAGTAGGGGTGTAAATAGGCTAGGCTAGGCTTTGTATTAAATAGGCTAGGCATGTGCAAAAAAAAAAAAAAAAAAGGGTCTGGCCTGAGTAGTTAGCCTGTGTAGGCCCCAAATTACAAGTCCGGTCTGACCTATATTTAAAAAATAAAAGCCTTGGCCTAGGCCTGTTAGCCTGTTTAAGCCTATTAAACATTCAACAATTAAAAGAATAACTTTATTAATCAAAATTATTAAAATAATAATTTTATTAATTTCATTTAAAAAAATATTATATAAGCCGACCTGTAAGCTTATAAGCCCGATATGTACAAAAAAAACATATAGCATGTTTTCTAAATAGGTTTTTTTAAAAGCCTGGGTCTGTTCTATTTTACTATTTATAATAGGCCAAATCTGACCTAATATATGCTAGGCCGTAGGCCCATGTAGGCCCGCCTAGCTCATTCACACCCCTACCTAGGAGCATATAATATTTGCTATCATTGAGAACCAATTTATTTTTCGAAGCTCTTTGATAGTTTTCTTATGTGAGTTTTTAATATAAGTAATATGTTTATATTTTTTTAATATGTGAACAGTAAATCTGATTGAACCTAGTTGAACCATTGACCCAGTACCTCGACCGAGTCGATAATCGGTTAGAGTTTTAAAACACTGGGTGTAACTTACACTCTGAATCTTGATCGTTTATCCTATTTATATCTGATGGTTCTGATTTATTGCAAATTTGAACCGTTAGATACAAGCAAATCAAGATTTGGTCACCTTCGTCGTTTCTCAAGTTGCTTAAGATAACTTTATATCCGGCTATTAAATCATAACTGTAAAAGATGGATCAATAGTGTTAAAGGAAGAGAGAGAAAAAGGGATCATAATCATTCAAAGGTGAATCAATTAATATAAGAAAATAAATAAACAAAACGACGTAGGTTTTGGGTGGACGGAGATAAACGTATCTCAAACTGTTTGAAAAACATTTTTCTCATATATATATATATATGTATGTGTGTGGGTGGAGGATCCGTTTACAAATTTTTTTATAAATTTTTACAAATTACACTATGTACTCCGGGAAGTACATAGTGTACTTCCCGGAGTACATGGTGTAGTTTGTAAATATAACTCTCCTTATATATATATATGAAAAAATATTTGTACAGCCACTTTAGATAAAGTTATCTACAGCTATCCCAAAAATTACGTCGTTTTGATTAATGTAATTTTAGGTGAATTAATGAAGGGTGTTTAAGTAAAATGCATACGATAAAAAAATGAACAAAATTATGGAAACACCCTCCATTAATTCACCTAAAATTACAAAAACACCATTCATTAATCAAAACGATGTAGTTTTCAGGTAGCTGTAGATAACCTATATATATACTGTTATATATAAAAGAAAAAAAAGAATATACTATTACTAAGATAAAACTATTGAAACAAAATATCCAATTAAACTAACATTTCTTGAAATAGCAATGGATTCTTTAATGTCTAGTTTTAACATGAAAGTTTTTCATGTTAAAACATTTCGGTCCATAATTTTTAGTGATAATAATTTCCTCTTCTCAAATCCTTTGAGCTTCATCCTTAAACTGGTGCCCTGGACGCACCACACGAACTAGAATCTTCGCTGGACAGTACATGCTTGAAGTTAAACTTGCAACTTGCAAGGTAGACAGATCTGGATTTGGAACAGTAGATGTAGGTTGTTTGGGGCTTGGGCGAGTAGATCACCTGTTATAGCTATGGGTCATCTTAATTGCATACCATTAATTTATCACTAATTAAAATTTAATCTACTTTTAAACATATTAACAAATAAGTAGTTATCATTTTTTTAAAGATATTTTCCTTTTATTTCTTATTATGTTTATGTTTATCATAACAATATACAATTTTGAAATTATATACCAGGATAATTTTAATAAAAAAAAATTAAAAAATTATAATAGCTTTTGTGCTAAAAAGTTATATAATCAATTAATCACCGTATAATTTTTGTTACTTTGTTTTTTGAACTCTACTTTTTACCTTTAACTCAAAAGCAATTTTCAGTTAAGAAAAAGCTGCGTCAAACAATTTGGAAGTATTATTTTACTTCTTATAAGATAAAAAAGTGATACTAACTTAATTTTTTTTAGAAAAAAGTTTCTAATTTAATTTTTTTTACGAAAAATATTAATTTAATTCTTTAATCATAAAAACTTAATATGAATTTAATCATTTAATAGTAAAATATAACACCAAATTACCATGATTCCTTTGTAAGTTATACTCTTAATCTTAGTCATTGATTCAACCTACATTTAGTGACTTTATATGCAAGTAATATATTGATTAAAATTTGATGTAAGAGTTGTACGAATGTTGTAACACCCTATAGTACTCCGGTATGTTATCATTATGTATGATATTAAGTACAGTTACAATTACAACAGTTCAATTAGATATACGTCTAAACTTTTATTTTTAAATGTTGTACGTTCAATTTACGACAATTACCGTATTCAATTAAACCAAAATTGTAATTGTAACACATTGACTTTGCAGAATAATTAAATCTAGTTTAGACATGTCATACTGGTCTCATTAGACATTATTATAGGGTTCCCATACACCCTCATTGCCTTTTTTTTTTTTTTTTTTTTTAGCAAACTGGACAGCTCGTTGAAGTGAGCTCCTTAGCGAGCAATTCACTTCAGCTAGCTCCATTTCTCGCTAAAGCGAGTACTACAATGAGCAAATTGATTCCTCGGACGGTAGCTACTGCCCAGGTGCTCTGTTTCTTCGCAGCTTCTCTTGTTGAAGTGAGGGCACCAACAAGCTTGCTCGCTGAAGCGAGCACTTGAGTGAGAAATCCCCTGCTTTGAATCAGCTTTTGTCTCACTTTTAATTAGCTCGCTGGTTTCCTCGCTAAAGTGAGCGCGCCAACAACATAGCCAAAATTTTAACATGCTCCATTTGTTTCATGACTCTTTTCTCACATAATTGGCACACCACTTTGGTACCTAATAAACATGGAAAGGCAGCCACATGGCCAACAAACATAGGTGCATTTACATCCAATCCATTTAATCAATTCATCAATTTCTTACTCCACAAGCTATCATTCTTATCTTTGGTTATTTTACAAGTTATGCATCTTTAACTTAACCTTCTTGACACTATCAATTCATGCATATTTCATACACTTTGCCAATAAGGCACATAAGCAATAGACCTCAAAACATATACAATAGGCATAAATACCTTTCCATCACATAATGGCATACATAATCATAATGTTCAATTACAATATAATTCCTTGGACTTAGCATTGCCAAAACACATGATCATAACCTTTGAGCTTCACACACATCATGGTGAACACAAGGAACAATGGTCTAAATCCTCAAAAGAATAATACATCACCATATCTAAAATGTGCAAAAATATAACAGTAATCCATATCAAAACATATAAGGACTAAGCAATCTATTGTAGTCTACTGCTAATTGATGATCCTGAACCATCAGTACCTGAAAGAGGATCCCCAAAATACGGGTTGAGATAAACACCTCAGTACACTAGAGGTCATTGGAAGCCTATACAGTAGCTTTGCTATGTGCATATATACATGGATATGATCAATTTACACCGGTGTAAGAATAATAAGTCTTATATTACATTTTAATAGTTGATTTCTGTGCATCCAACAATTGATATTTATTGAGAATTCATAATTAATTAATAAGTGAAATCCAATAAATCTTAATCGTTAAATGCATGAAAATCAATTGTTAAGACTTGAATTAAGATTTATTATTCTTACACCAGTGTAAGATGATCCCGTCTCATATATATATATGTGTGTATTTTCTTTATGAATCATATAGCAGAGCAATTACTATGAGAACAGCCAATCAAAGCAAAATTTTAGATTACAAAAGAGTGTGAAAGGTAGTTTTATAACTTATTGAGAATCTAAGAAATCCGGACACACAATTTTTTTCAAATATGGCATGTCGGACACGCTCCGACATTTCGGACACGTGGTCAACGTTCGGACACGTTTTTTTTTTAGTCTTAATTTTATTTTATTAACTAAAAATAAAAAAATATTTATAAATCAATTTTTTCTATTAAGAAATTGGACATGAAAAATTAACAAGGTACGAAAAATTATTATTTTTTATATTTATGTTATGAAATTTGAATATTTGATTGGTTATATGACTAATTATGAACTGTTATATGTATTAAATATAAATTATATTATATATAATAAAAATTTTATTTAATATCAAAACGTGTCGAAATATATCATTTTTTAGAATTAATGTGTCGGCGTGTCGTGTCGTGTCGTGTCGTATCCCGTGTCCCGTGTCCCGTGTCAGTGTCCGTGCATCATAGTTGAGAATTATATCTCACCCATGTTATGAGACCCATTTCAGGTCAGAAGCAGAGGTGGCAAGCCGCCTAGCTCATGGAAGAGCTCTTCATGGATGATGCATTTTTTGCCCGTGTTTTGTTTGTGTAATTGCCCCATTTGTATTTTCAGAATTTTATGAATCTGGTAATTAGAGTGCAGGAAACGTTGTTTTGGATTCTTTGTTTTTGAATGAATATATATATAGATAAGTTCACCTTCGTAGCTTTTAGTGTAATTATTTCCACTAATTAGGATTTTATAATATCAACCCATGACACGACGTGATAATAATTCATATCATTATTTTAAAAGAAATATTAGTCTCGTGTTATAGAAGATTAATATTTTATGCCATAGACAAAATATGTGGAGCTCAGTACTCTTTTAATAAATAAATAAATGGACCGTTCATATTTTATATCTATAATATAAGATAACTAATCTCCTAACGAGACTAATATTTCTCTTATTTTAAACTCGGACACAACTCATTTGACGACATGAGTTTTAGAGATATCATGTTATGGAGTATGGGTGTTTGGTGGGAGGGAAAAATAAATTTTCCCAGGAAAGTGGGGTGGGGTAAATAAATTGGTCATGTTTGGTAGGCTGAGAGTGAAAAAGGGATGAAGAAATTTTTTTTGCTGGTTTTATGTTTTACACATGATTTGTGAACAAAATTTGCCAACAAAGGTGTGGTAAAAAAAATTATCTAGGTGGGAACTTCAATCCAATTTTATGAGACAAAAATGCCCATGCGCCCTAGATTATGAGTGGGTGGTAGATGTTTCAAATCTCTCCCATATGAAAAACATAACTTAATTTGTCCTTTTATTATTGTTTTTTCTTGACCTGTGTTCTAACCTTTTACAGTGTTGAGGACGACGCCTGCAGTAACATATTCCAGCTACAAAGGATACTTACTTGTTCTCAGGTAGGAAGTCTCTTTTCTGGTGCATTATTAGTCTCTCTCTCGGCTGCATCCTTCTTCCGCTTGGTGTGGTTTCGCTATTTTAATGTCGTTGTATTTGTTCCTTCCTTTGTGTGTGAGAACACACAAGATCCGTCTCGGAATGCCTTGCTGTTTCTGTTGTGAATTTGCCATGAGTGACCATTAAGGCTGCCGATTGAGGCATGCATGACCTCCAACCACGGTTGATGTGTGAAGACGACTCTGTTCGTCCGAAGAAAAATAGTTGTTATATTTTAATTTCGCAATAGGGTTCACATGTTTATGTTAATTAACTCATTTTGCTTCTGCTTTTACAGTGTCAATTGATTGATTTATTTTTTTATTTTTATTTTTTAGAAATATTTCATCGGTTACGATTAGTCTGATTCGGGGCGGATCCAGGATTAAGGCTTTAAACCCCTCCCAAAGGTGGTTCTGGGGAGATTCGAACACATGCCCTCACCCCCCACCTGCTTAGCTCCTATGCGCCAACTGAACTACCTCACCCCCACCTGCTTAGCTCCTATGCGCCAACTGAGCTACCACCATTTGGTATTGATTGATTTATTTTGATGTGTTCGTTTGTTGAGGAACATGGAGAGATAGAGAGAGAAGGAAGACAGGCAAAATAAAGTTTTTATGACAAACAGTTTCAATTTATAAAATTCGGGGTAATTTGATCATTTTATAATTTATTTATTTTTCCTTAATATTTTACCTTCATCCAAACATAACATCAATAAAATTCACACAATTTTCCCTTTAAAATTTTGGCTAACCAAACATATTTTCGTAACTTATCCTGCAAAAAATAGTTCCCACCATAATAGTGTCAAAAACAATTTGTCGTAAACAAAAAAAATTTCATCTACCAAACACCTAGGGGGTGTTTGGTACAGGAGAAATTTTTTTTTATTGGGAACAAAAATTTTCAGGAAAAAAAGTGAGCAAATTTTTTTACGGGAAAAGTTGTGAAAAGATGTTTGGCAGACCAATTTTTTTTCCAGGAAACTTGGATTAATTTTAGTAACTATGTTTGGTTGATTATAAAAAAATGATGGGAATCTTAACCAAAATTACCAAACTACCCATAAAGTTAAATATTGTTGAATTTCTGTATGGAGGAGGAAGGCATGAATATCTTTTTTTTATCCTGAAATTGTTGCAATGGAAATTGCTACATGAAGTGTGTAAGTTAAACATACAGAACAATCTTAAGTTTGTGGTACTTTTTTTAAGTATAAAATAATTACAGGATTAGTTCTTATGAGAAGTTTTATGTATTAATTTTCCTGTTATCGTTACTGGTTGTGAGGAAGGTACAACACGCATATGGTATTCAACTACTTACATATAATTTTAGTTAGACAAAGTACTGAGTTGTGAGCTTCATCTTTATGGTTAATCCATTTTGGCATATTACTCTTGCTTTTTTCACCCATTGTTATCTCTCTTATTGGAACTTGACATACTTGGCAGATTAATTTTCATTGTTTTGTTGTGGTTCAATCAACTTGCAGACTTGATAACACCTTGAATTGTGGTCTTCGTAGAGGATTGGTTGGATATTTTAAGGGTTCACGTTCATTCGATATCTTTTGTAGCTCGTGCATGGAGGTGTGAATTGTGGTCTTCATGGAGGATTGGCTGGAGGGTGTTTTTGTCTCACAAAAATGTTTCCATTTTCCCCCGCGTCGCCAATTTCTTTTTCCATGTTTTCAATGGCAAACTTCCACAATGTAAAATGGTGGAAAAGAAGTTGACAGCAAAATTCATTTCCAACCTTCACTTTATTTTCCCCCTACCAAACATGGCAAATGCATTTTCCCTACCACACTTTCCACGGCAAATTTTTTTTTACCACTTACCAAACACCCCCTAAAGTAATGAAACCTGCTGATGCGATTATTTAACCTGTTACCAGCATAGGTGGGCGCAAGAAGTGACGCTAAGATTTTTTGTTTAAGTCTTGAGTCCCTTAGCTGGTGGATTAAAATTAGAAGTTAAAAAATATTTCAAAAAATTATTTACGTTTGAATAAATTTATTTTATATTTTAAAATAAATTATAATTAAAATATTTTTAAAAATAGCTTTAAAAAAATTGTTCCCTCTCAAAATAAAATACGAATATTGGAATAAAAATATTCAAAATTAAATCAGATAAAAAAGAAATATATTTCAATTGAAGTATATAAGCATAAATGAATGAGTTGTTAAAAATTAGTTCATATCATACAAATTAAATTTAACCTGTGCATCAAATTGATGTGAATACAAATTATTTATGTGAATACAAAATAAAAGGATAATATTAAAAATTATAAAAACTTATATAACAACACATTTTTGGTCAATGGTAGCGGGTTTCAGTAACCAGGTTACGATACAAGCACATTAGAATTCCCCAAATAAATAAATAGAAAATAGTGAATTATTGTTTGGTAAGAAATAAATAATAAGATAGAGAGGGTCTTCAAAATCATGCGGGGATTACCCACCAAACTCTTAGGTCAGGGTACATGGTTGTTGAATATAGATTTATACATTGAAATGTTTTGAGGCATATCAGTCAAGCACGTGAAACGTTCAGCTACCCTCCAATCTCCTCCCTCAGCCACCCTTACATACATATAAAATCCTCTCTTCTCATAACAAGTTTGCAAGTCATATCTTCTACTAGTAAAGTACTCTTTCAGTTCAATTTGAAGTACTTTGCTATCCAAATACATTTGCTAATTAAAAGCTTAATTTTGAGAGAAGAAGCAAAGATGGTGAGCGTAGCTGAGATCCGAAAGGCTCAAAGGGCAGAAGGTCCAGCTAACATCCTTGCCATTGGCACTGCAAATCCACCAAACTGTGTTGAACAGAGCACCTATCCCGATTTCTACTTCAGAATCACTAACAGTGAGCACAAAACCGAGCTCAAAGAGAAATTCCAGCGCATGTGTAAGCAATCTTTTATCTTTCCATTTTATTTTTCTCTGTTAATTTAATTCTCCGGTGTTTTTTTTCTCTCTTCCTTTTTTTATATGAAATGGACTAGCTAATGTTTTTCTTTTGGGGTTATGAAATCAATATTTACAAGAAATCCTGGAGAAGAATCTGCATAAATTAGCATAGATTGAATTGGTTATGATTTTATATAAAATTAGACTACAATTTAATAAGCATATTAATCTCGTAATTTATGCCTTCTTAAATAATGACGCAGGTTGTTCTTGATTTGTATTTGATCGATTTTGATGTTGTCTTAAAATTACGGTATTAATGTCATTTCTTTCAAACTTTATTACTAATTTCAGGTGACAAGTCTATGATCAAGAGGAGATACATGTACTTAACAGAAGAGATCTTAAAGGAGAACCCAAACGTTTGTGCTTATATGGCACCTTCTTTGGATGCAAGGCAAGACATGGTGGTGGTAGAGGTACCAAGACTAGGAAAAGAGGCTGCAACCAAGGCCATAAAAGAATGGGGTCAGCCAAAGTCCAAGATTACCCACTTAGTGGTTTGCACAACAAGTGGTGTAGACATGCCAGGTGCTGATTACCAACTCACTAAACTTTTAGGACTTCGCCCATATGTGAAGAGATACATGATGTACCAACAAGGATGCTTTGCTGGTGGCACTGTGCTTCGTTTGGCCAAAGACTTGGCTGAGAACAACAAAGGTGCTCGTGTTCTTGTTGTTTGCTCTGAGGTTACTGCTGTCACATTCCGTGGCCCAAGTGATACTCACCTTGACAGCCTAGTTGGTCAAGCTTTGTTTGGGGATGGAGCAGCTGCTATCATTGTTGGTTCTGACCCAATTCCTGAAATTGAGAAACCTTTGTTTGAGTTAGTTTGGACTGCACAAACAATTGCTCCAGACAGTGAGGGAGCCATTGATGGTCACCTTCGTGAAGTTGGGCTAACATTTCATCTACTTAAAGATGTTCCTGGGATTGTCTCAAAGAACATTGATAAGGCTTTGGTTGAGGCCTTCCAACCATTGAACATATCTGATTATAACTCTATCTTTTGGATTGCACATCCAGGTGGACCTGCAATTTTAGACCAAGTTGAGCAAAAGTTGGGCCTGAAACCAGAAAAGATGAGGGCCACAAGAGAGGTGCTTAGTGAATATGGTAACATGTCAAGTGCATGCGTTCTGTTCATTTTGGATGAAATGAGGAAGAAATCCGTTAAAGATGGACTTAAAACTACAGGTGAAGGGCTTGAATGGGGCGTGCTCTTTGGCTTTGGACCTGGACTTACTATTGAAACTGTTGTTCTGCGCAGTGTGGCTATCTAAAATGCCTAATTATTTTATTAAATTACTATGTGTATTACTTTCCAAACCCGCTTGACGTTGTAGCCCCCTCCCAAAAGAACTCGTCTTGATTTTGTTTATGTACTTTCATATTAAAATAATACATGGCCAATAGCTTTATAGCCTATGCCACTCTTTTTATTTGAGCTATGTATCGAAAAAATTTGTAACATATAAATGATGATAAAGATGTTTGTAACTAGTTTCTTTCTTTGTTTTTTTTAGTCATTTATCATTCGATCTAGCTTTCAATATTTTTTATTTGTATTCAATTTAAAATAAATGATTAACGAGAGTATTTTATGTATATATCAATCCATAGAGGTACGTCAAAAAATTATTTTAATGCTTAAACAAAATATAACAAAAATAATTTAGTATTTCGCATCTATTTATTATGTTCTAATAGCTTTAAGAAATTAATATCTAAACTCAACAGTAGTGTTTTGTTATGTAATGTAGCATAACACCATATATTGTGCATTTTATATTGTATATGCAAACCTATACAAAAAGATCATACTCAGATATAAGTTTCTTAGACTTAGATGGGATTGAAGCAGGGCTGTGCATGCGTCAGGTCGGGTCAGATTTTTGTGCCGACTCGACCCAACTTGATTTTTATAGGTCAGATATTTTGACCCGACCCGTTTTAATTTGATCCAAATCAGGTCTGACTTGGTTTGAATTTTTTTGAACTAGTTCAGAATTGGGTCGGATCTGACGTGACTTAGTTTCTGAAGTTTTTCTGACTTGGTTTCTAAAGTGGGTCAAATTTGACCTGACCCGTTTTTGACTTGGTTTCGTCACAAAATTTTGTCAACATTTCTACGTTTCAAACGATGAAAATTTCGTCATAAAATTATTTTTTCGTCGGAATACTTTTTGTTAAAAAGCGACGAAATTTTTTCTCTAATGAAAATTTTTACAAAAATAAATTTTCTATCGAAATTTAGTTTCCGTCAAAAGTTTTGACGAAAATGATTTCCTCCATCAAATGTTTTAAACGAAAAAAGAATTTCGTCAAAAATTGACGTAATGTTTTTCGTTCAAAATTTTTCGACGGTAATTGTTTTGAGGGAAATGTTTCATTCGAAACTTTCGACGAAATTTAGATTATCTAAAGAATTTTGACATAATATTTTTTTCGTCAAAATTTTTTTTCTAAATATTTTTTGACAAAAATGTGTTCCGTTGAAAATTTTGATGGAAATGTTTTTTTATCAAAAAACTTGACGAAAATATTTAGTCGAAAATTTTCGATGGAAATGTGTTTCGCTAAAAATTTTGACGAAATTTTTTTTTTTGTCAAAAAGTTTAACGAAAATATTTCCGTCGAAAACTTTTGCTGAAATTTAAATTCTGTAAAACAATTTGATGAAATTTTTTTCCGTCAAAAAATTTCGATGAAAATGTGTTTCGTCAAATTTTTTGATGAATATGTTTTTTTTTTTGAAATATTTTGACGAAATTTAGATTCCGTAAAAAAATTTGACAAAAAAGAATTCCCGTCAAGTTTTTTTACCGAAATATTTTTATTCATAAATTTTGATGAAAATATTTTTTTTCGATAAATTTCGATGGAAATATTTTGCGTAAATTTTTTTGATGTAATTGTTTTACGTTAAAACTTTTCTTTTAATGTAATTGTGTTTTTTTCTTTTTTTTTCACATAATGGGTATGGGTCAAGTTTTGGGTCAATGGGTCATTATTAAAACAAGTCAGGTCTAAAACTGACCCAAATAAAGTGAGTCAGTATTTAAATTTTTTTAAAAAAAAAATAGATATTTATGGGTCAGGTCAAGGTCATACCAAGGACAGGGCAAGTGAATCAATTTTTTTGCACTCCCCTAGATTGAAGGGCCAAATGCTATAGTTGATTATAGTTTCAACCCATATTTTTAAAGTTAAATTAAGGAAATAATATGTGTATTATTTGTTTCGTTTTTTATATTGATATTAAGAATTTTTTTTGAGTTTTGACTACTTAGTATTTGAAGTAACAAACATTAATATAAATTATAAAACATATATAGATTTTTTATTTTTGAAAATGTAAGTGATACATTACTTGCCTACTAAGCTAGCAAAGTATCATTTCCTAAAAGATTCTAGATTAAGAGATTAAATTACTATGAAAAAATAAATTCTAATTTAATATGTAGTTGTGCATTCTCTCTTTTTTTTTCAGTTCCTTTACTATATTTTTTTTGGAGATATTCCAATTGGTTAATAGTTTTGTGATTAGTTCGATTCGAGACGGGTCACAAGATTAAGGTTTTAAATTTCTTTCAAAGCTGGTACTGTTAAAATTTTAAATTTTCAAATGAAAAGATTGAATGGTATAGTTTGAAAAAAAAAACTAAAGTTAGAATATTACATGAACAGATTTGAAAAAGATTTTTCAAATTGGTAATATGTTAAAAATAATATTTAAGAAAAAGACATTACTTTATACAGAACAAACTGCATAGCTGGTTGAGAGCGGTAATATGTTAGAAGACTACATTATTGAATATTTTGAAGAATAAAGACCCTAATTTAATATATAGGAATAAATAAGTAACAACCTTAAGTTGATCACGAAATACATTTCAATAGTAAATAGTTTTTTTTTCATTATGTTAAATTTCTACGAAAATAAATATAAAAAATAAAATTGTGATTTTTATAAATAAATTTAAAAATATCAGCTGATCAAGGAAAAAATAAAATATAATTTGGCGAATCCTAACCCAATTCAAAGAAAAAAAATAACTATAAAATTATTCTCTTAAAAGTACCAATTATAATCAATCATGAGAATTAGTTTTAATTTATCTTCTTAACGCTATGTGATGAGATTGAGCAGATACAAAGGTCTTTTATTTGGGGAAATCAGGATAGCAGAAGTCATGCTCATCTAGTAGCATGGGATCAAATGTATAAACCTAAAGATAGGGGTGGCTTGAGAATAATCAACCTTCGTATCCAAAGTGAGGCTTTTATTCATAAGTTGGCTTGGAAGGTATTAACCAAGAAAGATGAGTTATGGGTGAAGATTTTATTAGCCAGTATGGTAGAGGTCAAGACCTAAGGAGAGGTATAAAAGCAAAATCGTATGACTCTAAAATCTGGCGTGATCTTGCTAAGTGTTGGAGTAAGTTCCTAGATTGACTTAGATGGGAAATAGCAGATGGTTCTGATGTAAAGCTTTGGACTGACAACTGGTTGGGATGGGAAAACACTTTGTTGCAGCTGTCGAATAACCAGGTTCCGTGGGAAGAAAGTCAGAAATCAATTGCGGATCATATGGTGGATGATGACTTCAGTCTTGAAGTTGTTCACCGATTCCTTGATTCAGATATGGCTGTTGCAGTAACAAATCACTTAAGGCTCATTCCAAGGAATGGCAAGGATAGATTAGTTTGGATCAATAACCATAGCTCAACTTCCTTGGTTAAGGTTGCTTACAATAACCTGATGAATTTTCCATAAGCTTTTCATGCTAGCTTATGGAAAAGAGTTTGGACGTGGAAAGGACCAGAACGGGTGAAAGTGTTTATGTGGATGACTTTGCTCTATAAAATACCGGTGCGTAGCAGAACAAGCAAATGGAGTGGAGGTCCTAACATTTGTCCTAGCTGTCCTACTCATGAAGAAACTATACTCCATGTTTTACGTGATTGTAGACATGCGAGGAAAATTTGGCAATTTTGGTTTAAAGGTACGATACCAAACTCTTTTATGATGTTGAATTTGCAGGATTGGCTGACTTCCAATATAGAGAACTTGTGGGTTTCAAACGAAGTGAAGGACTGGAGGGATATATTTTATACTACTGTTTGGTTTTTATGGAAATGGAGAAACTTGGAGATTCATGATGATCATTTCCGACGTGAAGATCAGTCGACAACAACGATTTGAAATTTTATTCAACAAATTGTGCAGTTCCGGTTTCATCATGGGCGCTTAGGTACCAAGGATAGCAGTTGGATAGCTCCTCAACAAGGATGGGTCAAGTTGAATTGTGATGGAGCCTCTTCTAGTAGATTGAAAAAAGCTAGTTGTGGTGGTATTTTAAGAGACCACACTGGATCCTTTCTGGGAGGTTTTTATCGTGCTATAGGTTTTTGTAATCCTCTTGATGCAAATTATGGGGATTATTGAAAGGTTTGGAATTGGTTTGGGGTACAAGCTTAAAAAAGATAGAAGTAGGATGTGATTCTAGTCAAGCCATCCAGATTTTGAAGGAGCAACATGAAGATCCTAGAGACTCTCAAGTTACTAGAAAGTTGAGATTATGGTTAAAAGCGGACTGAGCCATTCATCTAGTTCATACAAAAAGAGATAACAACAAGTGTGCTCATTGGTTAGCCAAAGCTGGTCAGAATGAAAATCTTCACTTAAAGATTTTTAAAGAACCCCCTCCTCAGTTGATGGGTCTTATAGATATTGATGCTAGAAATACGTCTAGCTTGATAGTTTCTGAATTGTAATTTCCTTTTCTTTTTGGGGCTTAGCCCCTCTTTATTTACAAAAAAAGAGAAGAAGAAGCCAGTTTCCATTAAAATTATTACTATAAGAATATGGGATAAGATATTGTAACAACCAACTAATGTTACTACCAATCAATTTTACCGTTAGATCGATTATGTTGATCCAACGGTTATATTTATTTACATCTTTGTATGGTTAGGATTTCTCATATTTAATACTTTATATTTATTTTCACCTTTGTATGGTTATGATTGTCCATATTTAATGTAAAACATTAAATATGAAAAATTCAAACCATACAAAAATGGAAATAAATATAACTGTTGGATCAATATAATTGATCTAACGGAGAAATTGATTGGTAGTAACATTGGTAGTAACACGAGTTGGTTGTTACAATATCCTACCTCTAAAAATATTAATTAAATATTTTAATTTTTTAATATTAAGTTATAATATTTAAAACGTTTTCATGATTCTTTATTATTTACACCAAATAATAATAACTCATATATAATTGTCATCGTCTACTTTATTTATGTGAGATTATGTTTTTGTAAAAACTTATTAAAATCTTTTTTTTTTTGGAAACATTATTAAAATACTTAGAATAGCTCCAATCGTATTAATATTTTCGGGACCGAGCTTCTGACCTTCAAGTGGCCCAGCCCAGCCCAGCGACGACGTCGTCTTTCCCGTAATCGTTGTGCAAAATTACTGTTGGTCTACCTCACTCTTCAATGGCAATGCTCTGATTTTCTCTTTCTTCAAGCTCAGTCCAACCTCTCTCTCCTCCCATGAGCCCGAAGCATCAGGTAAAAAAAATCCTTAACCACAATTTGTTTTCTTAGTTTCATTAATGATGTGAATTGCATTGTCGCTGATTCAGATAAAGCATTGAATACTTAGGTCTTCGGTTTCCAAAATAATTGTATGAATTAATAGAAAACCAGATTCACTTATATGACTTTGAGTAGAAATCTCCAAGTATTTTATCTCTCAACCCCAAAATCCCAAGTTATTTTGACAGCATTCTTTTCCTAATTCCGAGTTGGAATCAAAGTGGGTGTATATATATGTCAGGAATCGGGTGTTTTTATCGGTAATTAGGTTGTGATGGAGGATTGGTACCTTATAAACTGGAGTTACAAAAAACCACAAGCTTTTCCGTGATTTTATTTATATTGAGGCTTGATTGATTCCTGTCTTTACACTATTATATTACTTTTAGCAGGATCTTATTGTATTCTCTTCTAGTCATTAGCTATTAAAAACCACGCATATAATGCTAAATGCCTATGTCTTGCATATGTGTTTTACATGTTGAATCTATATAAAATCTTTTTTTCTGTGATTACTGTGTCGATGGTAGCTATAATTAAATAAAATGCGTCTTACTTTGATGTGGAAACAGGGAAGAACACAAGTTATAAGTGTTATGTCCACTAGCTCATATAATATATACATACTCAACTTTCACATCCTTAGAAGTCCAGATTTTGAGCAATGGACAATGATGAGTTGAAGGTGCTTTAACCAAGTAAAATCCTTCCCAGTGCCGGAATCAATAGCTTTCTATAACATTGTACAAAATGGCTTTTCAGTCATTCATCTCTAAGTATAAAATCTTACCCTATTTCTTTGGTCCTCTTGTCCGACACAAGCGCCACTGCCATCACTTCCACTCTTTCCCAATCCCACAAGCCTCGGGGCCATTATTACCAGACCTTGTGAATGAAATATCTCGTCTACTCAGTGATCACCGACACCCTCACCATGATCTAGAACTCTCTCTCAACCCGTTTTCAGCACAAATATCCACAAATTTGGTTGAACAGGTCTTGAAGAGGTGCAAGAATCTTGGATTCTCAGCCCACAGGTTCTTTCTTTGGGCTAAATCAATTCCAGATTTTCAGCACAGTGTTGAGAGCTTCCACATTTTGGTGGAAATCTTGGGAAGTAGTAAACAATTTGCCATACTTTGGGATTTTCTCATAGAAACAAGAGAGTCCTGTTGTTGTGAAATCAAGAGTGAAATTTTCTGGCTCATTTTCAAGGCATATAGCCGGGCTAATTTGCCAGATGGAGCAATACGGTCTTTCACTAGAATGGATGAATTTGGAATTAAGCCAAATATTCATGATTTTAATAAGCTTTTGTACAGTTTATGCAAAAGGAAGCACGTCAAGCAGGCTCAAGAATTTTTCGATCAAGCTAAGAGTCGTTTCCTGTTAACTGCTAAAACTTACAGCATTTTGATTAGTGGATGGGGTGAGATTGGTGATACAGGAAAGGCTCGTGAGCTGTTTCAAGCAATGCTTGAGCAAGGATGTCCAGTGGATTTGCTTGCTTATAATAATTTGTTGGGGGCCCTCTGCAAAGGAGGTCATGTGGATGAAGCTACAAATTTTTTTCATGATATGTTGTCAAAAAGAGTTGAGCCAGATGCTTTTACTTACTCTATATTCATTCGCACATATTGTGATGCAAATGACATGCATTTAGCTTTCAGGGTTCTTGATACAATGAGAAGATATAACCTTTTGCCAAATGTGTTTACATACAATTGTATTATAAAACGACTTTGTAAGAATGAAAATGTGGAAGAAGCTTATCAATTGTTGGATGAAATGATTTCAAGTGGAGTAAAGCCAGACACTTGGAGTTATAATGCAATACAAGCCTACCATTGTGATCATTGTGAGGTCAATAGGGCTCTAAGGTTAATGTCTAGAATGGAAAAAGATAACTGTCTTCCTGATCGACATACGTATAACATGGTGCTCAAATTGCTGATTAGGATAGGAAGGTTTGATAAGGCAACTGAAGTATGGGAGAACATGTGGGACAAAAATTTCTATCCTTCTGTCTCAACATATTCTGTCATGATTCATGGTCTTTGTAAGAAGAAGGGAAAGCTAGAGGAAGCATGTAAGTACTTTGAGATGATGATTGATGAAGGAATACCACCTTATGTTACTACCGTTGAGTTGCTGAGGAATCGGCTCTTGGGTTTAGGGCTTTTGGATCACATTGAAATACTGGCCGATAAGATGAGGCAGAGTACTTCCTGTTTAATCCAAGAATTGACTAATATTATGATTGGTGTTCGAGCAGCTCGTAATACTTTGAGATATGATGAGACGGACATAGAAAGTGACTGAAGAAGTGGCTATTTGTTTCTCAAAATTGTTACGCAGGGAAAATTGTTATGGATGAAAAATACTTCATCCTGTTTTAACTTTTAACAGGTACGTGGATGCACCCATTTATTTACAGCCGAGCGCATAATGTAGATTGTTTTTCTTTGGGCAGTAGTTAAATGATGCATTTTAAGGTGCGGAATATAACTATGATGCTTATTGTAGTATGCAGATGCTGATTTATGTAAGTATAGGTGGAGCAAATAATAATGGACACATAATATATCTCAATAATTTATTTATTTATTGGTATTTTCTCTTTCTTTTGGCATTACTTTTCTCGCATCCTTTCTTTAAATGTTCCTATTAACAAATGTGCATTTTGCTTTCCGGTAATTAGTTAAGCTTGCTCATTAGGAGGCGGCTTTATTCCCATTCCTACATTATAATAACTTTTCTTTATAGCCAACATTTTTTATTAATGATTATAGATGTGCATTCAAGAAATTGATTGCTTCTACACGCGGATGATACTTTGTGGTCGTGAAGAAACCATTCCTAGCAATTGCTGTACTTGATCTCCAAGTTTCCCAAGAATTCTAGTAAAAAATTTCATGAGCAATTTTCCTCTCTGTCATGCAGACTTGACTAGGTCCCCGTCATGACTCACGACATGGTGACGATGAGAGCTTTGTTACATACATAACGCATTACATGTTTGAAGGAAGGGAATGGAACTTGGGATGGTCGTTTCCATTGGCGCGGCCATACCAAAAGTGGGTGCTCCCCATTTTCCCAGAGATTGAGAAGCAGCAACGCAGCAAGGGAGCAATTGATAAGACAGAGAGGTTTTGAAGACTCAGAAAGAAGGGAAAAGGAGTGCTCTCTGGAGTCCCTAGTCCCCACTAATCACTTGATAGAGAAAATAAATGAGGAGTATATAGAGAATGTGATGGCTTTCTTAATATATATTCGTGAAATTATAGATTTATTTGTTTAATTTTTAACTTGTTAAAAAATTTACTTGTAAAGGTTAACAATTATTCACTTTTTTTAGTATTCAGGGAGAAAAATATATTATTAATATTTGTAATCATTTATTAAGATTATGGTAAAATTTATGAACCTTGTGGGAGTTGTAAAATGATGTAGCAATCAAATATTTGAACTTTAAGATAAATCTCCTTTAAAATAAGTTTATTTTTAAAGTGGGCAAGTAAAAATATATTTATTTTTTATTTAATCTAAGGTGTATCGTAAATTTAATTTATTAAAATTTAAGGGTGAATATATATTTATTTGTTTACCTTAAAGGAAATATTACTTTAGAATATATTTTTTCCTAGACTTTAATATGGGAAGCAATTAAGTTCTCTACCCATTACTGTATTAATTTTTAAAAATAAAATAATTTAATCTAATTTTATAAGAAGATTTTTCTTTTTGTGGGGAGAGAGATTTAATTCAATGATTATAAAGAAAAAAAAAAAATTAAATCTAAAAGAAACCCAAACCGAATCCGTTGTTTTTTGGGATTTCAATTTGATAAAATTACGTTACGGAAATCACACTTTTTGTTGTTATTTCAGTTTTCGTTTAATTATCCTGAAACTCGTACAAAATTTGTTTAAACCGAAAATTTCAAGTAAATAAACTCTAAAACTCTTCATACCCCAAGCCTTAATAATATTTATATATTTTTGTTAACTTTATATATATAACTTAAATAAAAACGATTATTATAGGTCATGTTAATTATTTTTTATGATATCAAAAAATTTATAATAATTATTAATTTTTATTTTAAAAAAGTTTTTAATTAAATCTTAATTACACTTTAAAAACTTTTCTTCAAATATATCGTATATTAAGTAAAATATTTTTATATTATGTTATCTTGTATATGTTAATAACATTAAGTAAAATATTTACATATATTCATAAAAACTTTAATGTAATTTGTTTCAATATCGTTAATATAAATAAAATAGGAATATATCATCAATGAAGTATGTATTAATTAAATAAAATTGTACAACCATTCAAATATTTTATTTTTAAGGGAAGATCATCAGAGAGCTAAAAGAAAACTCACAATCGCGATGGAAAAGTTGAAATTATGTGATTTATTTAAATATTTTTATTTACAAAAATTTAAAATTGAGACTAAAATATAAATAAATTTATAAACATGCAAAAAATAATTCTTGGGTTTTTTTATTGATATACTTTGTGATAAAGTGTGGTTTTTTTTGGTAGATTTTTTTAATTTATTAAAAATAATACATTTTGATTGTTATTTTTATAAATCAATTTTTTTGAAAGATTACAAATAAAAAGTCAAAAGTATATAAATAAAAGGAATTAAAATTTATTTAAAAAATTAAATTTACATAATGAAAAAATTAAAAATTACTACATGAAAATATTTAGAAGAAAGAAAAAATTGCGACTCAAAATCATTTTACACCAATATAGATTATATTCTTAATTTTGATCGTTAATCATATTTTTATCTAACAGTTCTATTCTAAATTATTAGATATATATGGAGACATGATTAACTCATATCGGTATAAAAATAATAAATCTTACTTCAGTATTAATTATTAATTTTTGTGTATCAAATGATTATAATTTATTGTTATATCAATAAATTATCGTTAATATATATTGAAGTTAAAATATATCAATAATTTATGGGTTATATACTTCTTTTATCATTGCAGATGGGAAAAAGTGCAGCAACACTTATTTTCATCAGGATACGCGTCTTGCTGATGTGTTTTTTTTTTTGTTAGGCCAGAATATGACCCTGTATCCTAGTGTTAATAATTTGCTGCAACTTTTCTTATCAGCAGCGAAAAGAGAAGCGAAGCATCATTCTTTTATTTTCATTTCTTTTTGATTTTTTTTTACCAACAAAGACTTACTCACGTACAAACAAACGAGAGCATCAAATCAAATCAACAATTAAGCACACGGTGGCAGACCTCTACAAGAAATCGGGTGACAAAAAGTAAAAATAAAAAAGATTTATTAATTAATACCCCAAAATTCAAAGTCTGCTTCAAATTCAAGCTGTTATTCTATCTTTGTATGTATATATACCATACAAAGTCCAAACTTTCTCTCCCTCCCTCCTTCGTTCTCTTTCTCCTTTTTCTTTTTTTCTCCCTTAAATCTCTCTCCCAGACCAGAATATCTCTTCTCCTTTTCTGGGGTTTTTCGTTGGTGACCCTATAGATTCTAGCTAGGGTTTATCACTCACTCACTCACCACCATGGCCGCCGAGAAGCTCAGAGATTTGAGCCAACCGATTGATGTGCCGTTGCTCGATGCCACTGTCGCTGCCTTCTATGGCACCGGATCTAAGGAACAGGTTAGTCTCCGTTTCCCTTTCTAGTGTCGTTACTTTTACGACTCAAACATTTGGCCCAATTCGGCTGCTTCTACTGAGCATTTCGTGGTGGAGAGTTATAGTCTTTCATAACTGTTTGGTGTTCGCACAATGTGTGAAAACATTGAAGCCATAATGAACTTCCACTGTTAGGGTTTCATTAGACTGCTCGTTAACGTGTGGGGATTTCTTCTCCGTACAATAATGGCTCTGGGGAGGTTTTATTATTATTGTTATTTTTTACTGTGAAATTGTTTTGGCCTTTCGTAATTATACTTTCTGGGGATGGTATTGCTTCGAGGCAAACGAACTTGATTTACTAAGAAAGATTTGGGAAATAAAATTTGGTTAGTATCATTGGTGTGGAAAATGTTCTCTTTTTAAATCCTAGCGTGTTCGTTTAATAACGGTTCTTTACTTTTTTTTATGATGCAGAGAACTGCTGCTGACCAAATTTTGCGCGAAATGCAAAATAATCCAGATATGTGGCTTCAAGTCATGCATATTTTACAGAACACTCAAAGTCTAAATACTAAGTTCTTTGCTTTGCAGGTTAGTTTGTTTATTGATATGTTATGTGGGGGTAAACTACTTAAGCCAATTATTTTTTATATATAACACGTAAAACTCTGTCCTGCCTAAAATTTAATGTAAATTTTGGATAATTCCAATTATTTTGCCATTTCATGGAGTCAACATATTTGTTCTGCAATCGAAATGTTGGGTTCCTGGAACAGAGTATACTAAATTATATGTGGTAATGCCCAAATGAATATTCGAGCCTGATTACATTTGTTTTATAAAGGAACAGGATCCATTGACTTATCTCACTACACTTGGCACTATGGTAACCCTCTAAAAAACCATAAACTGTGTTATCACAAGTTTTTTTTTGTCCATTTGTGGTACTTGTATTTGTCTTATAAAAGTGCATTAACTGTGTGAAAATATGAGCTCTTCCTTAGATTTCATGTTCAATTTATTTTTCTCCTGGTTATGATAATGGGGATTTATATTTTTATGAATTTACTCTGTCAGGTATACAGTATACAATTAGGTGCATGTTAGACACCTATGAAACACCGATACACAGAATTTTTTTTCCCAACATATTGAACACACATCCGGTACCGATACTGATATAATCGGAACCCATTATAGGAAATATGGAAGAGAAAGGAGTGTTGGGGAGAGAGCGGAGGGATTTTGTTTTGGTTTTAAAGGGGAGAGTGCGGAGGGATTTCGTTTTGGTTTTAAAGGGGAGAGGGTGGATTTCTCTCATCAACCATGTTTGGGGAAGTAAGTGACACATGGATGGATATCATGAAGGTGATAAAAAGCATTCACCCGAAGCATTACACGTGTGCAAAAGACAGTACTGGGCAGTGACACAGCCACACGTAGATAGGAATAGGATTAATTCGTTTGTGTCTGCTGATGTTGATTATGGTTGAAATGAAGGCGTGGAAGCTGGTTGAAACTGCACGTGGTTATTAAACAAACAAACCAAAAAAAAAGGAAAAGTGTTTGTCATTTTAAATGACAGAAAGTTATGTCATTTTAAAAGAGATACAGACACAGAAAATTTGAATTTTAAATTAAAAAAAACCACCCACTTTCTCTCTCCCATGATTTCTGTTTTTCTATGTCTATATCTCTCCTAAAATGACATAACTTATGATATTTAAAATGACAAACACCAAACCCAAAAAAAAAATAGTATAATTTTATTGTTATTTTTATTCTTTAATAAATTATTTACAAATTATCAACTGAACAAAGTTGCTGCACATATTATATCAAATATTTCTTTTTATTATATTTTGTTAATGTGAAGTACATCTTTATATTAAAAATATTATTTAATACTAAAACGTATCGAAATATTAGTATTTTTGAAGTAACGTATTGGAAACGCTGTGTCGGAATCGGTGCTTCATAGTTAAACACTCCATAGATCATTAGGGAATTTTGAGTAAGGGGCAGAAAAGGGATTTGGGTTGTAATTTTGAGTAAGGGGCAGAAAAAGGAATTTGGGCTGTAACAACCTTGCCTTCTTAGGAGGATGGTGTAACGGAAGGGGAAACAGTTGGAAGCAAAGATAAATGGGAGGGAGAGGTAGGGGAAAAGACACCCAATGATTGTGTGAGCTTTGGGGCGTTTGGGCAGGGAGGTTTGCAGACTCTTGAAGTGCTGCAGTTCTATATTTGTTTTTTAGTTTTGTGACTGATTTTGATCTTTGTAATTGAAGTTTATCACTATTTCCTCATACTGGAATACCTTGATTCTATCAGTGTATAAACCTTTTCATGAGAGGGTAGGGTATATTGCAACAGATTTTATTCTTAGAGGCGTGGGCAGTTACACTGCTATGAGAATCCTGAAGTTATGTTTCATACCTAAGATTGTGACGGTAATTTTGTCTAAAATATCAATGGGGGTTTCTGTTCCTGCAAAAGATTAGAGTTTCTACCATAACCTTGTAAGTTGTAACTGTTGCTAGATAACTATCAACAGTATGTAGAGCAACAATTATAATATTCACTTTTATATAAAAAATATGAATCAGAAACTGTTATTTAGCATCACTTACAGGGCATACTAAAGATAATAATTTATTGTATGGATCAAGGTATATGTGCCTGTGCTAGATTGAACCAATTAGTTATAAATACAATTTGGAAGCATGCTTACTTTAAAGGACAAATGAGAATCATGAAGTTATGTTTCATGCCTAAGATTGTGACGGTAATTTTGTCTAAAATATCAATGGGGGTTTGTGTTCCTGCAAAAGATTAGAGTTTCTACCATAACCTTGTAAGCTGTAACTGTTGCTAGATAACTATCAACAGTATGTAGAGCAACAATTATAATATTCAATTTTATATAAAAAATATGAATCAGAAACTGTTATTTAGCATCACTTACAGGGCATACTAAAGATAATAATTTATTGTATGGATCAAGGTATATGTGCCTGTGCTAGATTGAACCAATTAGTTATAAATACAATTTGGAAGCATGCTTACTTTAAAGGACAAATAATAAGGTGTTTCAGTTGTAATTAATTGATATTCGAGTGGAAGTACTTGTAGCTAAAGTCTTTGGACCTCTGCATCCTACTGGTTTTCAATAGTGTCTTTGGAAGCAACAATTATTAGATGCCAAAAAGTTTCACTTTGTTAAAAAAATTCCATTTTTAGATGCTTTTTTAACTAAGAAGTTCTTATTATATTTTTTCTCTATGCTTTTATATACAGGTACTAGAAGGTGTAATTAAATATAGATGGAATGCGTTACCTGTTGAGCAGCGAGACGGAATGAAAAATTTCATATCTGATGTTATTGTACAGGTATCAGCCACATTTGGAGAAAGCAGAAATCTGAGCTAGTCAGACTTACTTTGTTGTTTTGTCAATGCTTATGGTCTTTCTGCATTGTCTCATTATTGAACTTTCTTCTATAGCTTTCTAGCAACGAGGCCTCATTTCGAATGGAGCGGTTGTATGTCAACAAACTGAATATTATATTAGTTCAGGTACAAGTAATACTGCATTTCCATATTACTACAATTGATTATTCCTGTTAATTTCAACCAGTTATTCAGCGCATATGCTTCTTTTATGAAGATGAAAGGGATATCTTTTCTGCAGTTTCTTTTGTTTTTCTTATGGAGATTTAGATTTCTTTTGCACTTCCTCTTTATGAATCTGGATTTGCAATCTTTCATTGCATTCTTTTGGTGTTTGGTAACTACTATTAATTTGTGCTCAGCTAAAACATGTATATAATGGTCAGCATATCATATATGCAGATTTTGAAGCATGAGTGGCCAGCGAGATGGCGAAGCTTTATTCCGGACCTTGTTTCAGCAGCTAAGACTAGTGAAACAATTTGTGAGAACTGTATGGCAATACTGAAGGTAAGTTTGTCATACTTTTGGTTAAAATTTATTCCTTTTAACAATGAATAACATTAAAAAATGTTCTGTCAGCTATTGAGCGAAGAGGTTTTTGATTTTTCAAGAGGAGAGATGACTCAGCAGAAGATAAAAGAGCTTAAACAATCATTGAATAGGTAACAGTTGATGACTTTGTTTATATAGAAACTTAATCTAACATTATATATTGGGTGCTATTTCATCTCTCTTTCTTTTATCTCGGAGATCTGACATTTTTTATTTTTGGGGGTTTTGAGGGAAGCCCCAAAGGGGCCCCACGGGAAGGGGGGGAGGGGGTTGGAGTGAAGTGCGAAGATGTCAAAATTTTGAGTTTTAGTTATTGGTTCACAGTGATAGTTTTGTAAGGTTTCTTTTCTAAAAACCTTCCCCGTGCTTTTTTATTGCTGAAGCTGATGTCCAAGTGTTGGACATCAGTTATTGATTCTTCTTACTGGTCCTGGTTTTACATGCTGTAGCTAGTTAACTGTTCAATTATTTAATGTGATTTTATACACGTTTACTTTATATGGAGTGCCTATATATTGCTAAGAGTTATATTTGGTTTTGCAGTGAATTTCAGCTCATACACGAGTTATGCTTATATGTGTTATCAGCATCCCAACGAGCTGAGCTCATACGTGCAACACTGTCTACATTGCATGCCTTCCTATCATGGATTCCTTTGGGTTATATATTTGAATCACCATTGGTGGGTGCTGTTTTCTGCTTAAATAACACTGCCATGGAGGAATTCTGAAATGTTTTGGTATTTTTGTTCATCACAGCTTGAGACACTACTAAAGTTTTTCCCAATTCCAGCGTATCGGAACCTGACATTGCAATGTTTAACCGAGGTATGTATTGTCTTAAAATGCTCATGCTTTTACCTGAAACTTTCATGATTGTTATTCATTTTTTATGTTCACAGGTGGCAGCCCTTCAATTTGGGAATTACTATGATGCACAGTATATTAAGATGTATAGCATATTCATGATTCTTATTCATTTTTTATGTTTACAGGTGGCATCCCTTCAATTTGGGAATTACTATGATGCGCAGTATATTAAGATGTATAACATATTCATGGTTCAGTTGCAGGTATGTTTAACTAGCTTTGCCTTCTATTCCACATACTGCATTTTGTATTTTTAATTTGTTTATTTGCTTCATCATAATCCTGTATCCATTTTTTCTATTTTGATTATATAAAACAATTTCTTGGTTTATTTTGGGGTGATATTATGTTTAATGCAGACCATACTTCCACCTACTACAAATATACCTGAGGCATATGCACATGGTTCAAGTGAGGAACAAGTGAGTCTTTGTAATTTGCTGAAACAAGTAACCTGGTTTACTAAATTACTTGTGAAGTATCTGTCTGATGCCTGGCCTTTTTGTTCTGTGTTTAGGCTTTTATACAGAATTTGGCACTATTCTTCACCTCATTTTACAAGGTAGGGTTTCTTATCTCAGTCTTATGCCTATCTGTGATATTATATTGCAATTATATAATCATAAAACATAATGGAAACTGGTGAAAGAATTTGACCTCACTTAGGGTGAATTTTTGTTTGCATTGTGGATTAAATCATGCATTAGCATATTTAAGAATAGACCCAACTTTCCTTATCTTGAATTGTGGTGTCTAAATTTTCTTTCTATATCTGCGCAGCACCTATTCCTCCTCCTCCTCTTCTCCCATATCATTGTTGGTTTTTGACCGGTGTTCAGCTTTCTATTTAACAACACTACTGGTGTGGTGGTACCCTTCTGTTTATGCAGGTTCACATTCGAATTCTGGAATCCACTCAGGAGAATATATCTTCTTTGCTATTGGGTCTCGAATATCTTATCAACATCTCATATGTGGATGACACTGAGGTTTTTAAGGTGTGATGATGTTGACATGTTTTTTCCCTCTGCATATTTCTTCTGTTATGAATGCTCTGGCTAATGTGTCTGTTCTTGAGTTTACCAGATAGACTCCCCCAACCCCCCCCAAGATGTCCTGACAATATGTCTATTTGCCTGCATATGTGTATACGTGTCTCTGCCTCCTGTTCTGAATATACTAGATTCATATTGTACTTGATTTGTCAAAAATACCAGGTCTGTCTGGACTACTGGAATGCCTTGGTTTCAGAACTGTTTGAGCCACATCGTAGCTTGGAGAACACTGCAGCAACTGTTGCAAACATGATAGGACTTCAGGTGCTGTCTCTCTAATGATGTGCTCATAACCTTGCTCTTTGGTTGTTAAAATCAAGAACCGGCAATTGGTTTTTCCCTCACTAAAACGCTTTTGTAACAAAATAGGATCCTTTCCTTTTTGTGTGAATGATATCATTATATTCAAATTAAACATTGAGAGTTGAGGCTACGGATGCTGTTGTTCTGTTGGCTCTTACAGCATTATTTACTAGCTGCTAATTGATTAATATTTCTGCCATGATTTACTGCATTGATGCCTTTTGTTCGTTGTTGTATTTTTTTATTTTCTCCTTTTTTAAGGGGGATTTCTTATTCTCCTTTCCATCTGTAATATTTTTCTCTTCGTCTTAATAAATTACTTCCATAAAATTTTTTTAGAGAACCATTGTAATTTTCCACACGGCTCCTTTTTTGTACGTAATCTTCCTCAAAGTTTTGATCTATGAGCAAACTTGTTAATGAATTATTTAAAGATATGGTGCTGTAAATGTTTTATAACAAATAAAATGAAATAAGGTGAAACTAGATTTGATAATTATGGCCTTTCTCCCTCCATTTTTCCATATTATTTCTTTTCTCTCTTTCTTTGTCTACTGTTATTGTTTATTTGAATTACTTTTGAACCTGCATACACATAGGGCATGGTATTCCTATCACAATATTCTTGTTATGCGAATGGTCCATTTTTAAATCTAACATGTGTATTGCAAGAGAGTTTGGATAAGAAGGTCTGAAATCAAAAACCATTATTCTGCGATATACATTTTATGAAAATGGTCTTCAGTTAATAATAGTATTAACTCAAATGTGTACAGCATTTTCTGCGGTGTATTATTATTTTATTTTAAGATTCTGATAGCTTTAATATATCTTTTGCATTATCAATTTTTTTTCTTCTGCAAATGATGATTTTTTAATCTGAGTATCTCTCATATCTCTGATATACTATTTTTATCTTTCTAAGAATGGTTCAAGTGACATGGGTCTATGTTTCTCAATGGAACCAGCAGGTGACAGGGACAGCGACAATGATGCTTCCTGGTATGGTTGATGGCGTTGGTTCACAGCTCCTTCAGCGTCGACAGCTTTATGCTATTCCCATGTCAAAGTTGAGAATGCTTATGATCTGTCGTATGGCTAAACCAGAAGAGGTTCTCATAGTTGAAGATGAAAATGGGAATATTGTCCGGGAAACCATGAAGGACAATGATGTTCTAGTTCAATATAAGGCAATAATGTTCAATCTTACTTCTGACTAGAGGATTATATTCGCATATAGATGGGGGGAAACTGTCTTGAAGCCATTTTCATCTGAATATTGTATTTTTAGTAGATAGCTCATTCAGAATAATAAGTTTTGGAGATTTCTGTTACTACATTCTGTGATTAATCATAGTTCAATCAATTATGCAGATTATGAGGGAGACTCTTATTTACTTGTCACATCTTGACCACGATGATACTGAAAAGCAGGTATGCAAATCAGAAAGCCTTGGCCCCTTTCTTGTTTTGAAGGGAAATAAAAAATCATTCTGTGGCTTCTTTCTTGTCCATTTCAAATTTTATTATAGGGAACTTTATATTTTTTCAAATATGAGCTGATTTTCTTTTTATCAAATGGTAAAATCAGGATGGCAATTTATGATCAGCGTTTCTTGAAAATAGGATTAACAAACTGAGCTCCATTTTAATAATCTAAAGATATACCAATGTTGTATGGATATGTTCTTTTTATTTAGAGTGTTATGATATACTGGCTAACTATTATGAAATTGTTACATTTTTGTGCCTATATAAATATCACACCTTGATGCACTGAACTCTTGTAATATGTGCAGATGCTGAGGAAATTAAGTAAACAACTTAGCGGTGAGGATTGGACATGGAACAATTTGAACACACTCTGCTGGGCGATAGGATCTATATCTGGTTCGATGATGGAAGAACAGGTACTGTGAATATTAGATTTCTGAGAGAAAGTGTGAGAAATGGAGAGAAAATCTGAGAGAGAAAGGGAAAATTCTGGAGAATGTTCATTGTATTGCATGTGTGAAAAAGATACACTGAAATAAGTCCACTGTTGTACATATATCAGACGATGGTGATGACTCAGCAAGGAGTCATCTAAACAGAAAGTAGTTAAGTAAAACAACACAGCTAAAGGGATTGGTTCAAGTGAACCCAAGCCCATGATAATGAATATACACCCAGTAGGTAAAGCGAGACAAAAAAAAGTAAAATACAAAGTATATTTTCCTAATATCTCTAATAGTGAAAAACCAAATATGCATTATTCAGCCAACTCTCAATTTCCATGATTTCTATTATACTATTGGTTTGATCCAAATATCATAAGGAGTTATCCTATATTCCTAATCCATTAGCCTTTTTTGGCTCCACTTATTTGGTATCACTGATATGAATTCAATAAATGTTTCATATAAATCTTAGTCTAGAACAGGTAAAGTGTGTTTCTTAATTCTACACTTGATGCAAACAATGATTAGCTTGATGATACAGAAGCAGTCTGACTTAATTTGGTTGTAGAGGGTTAGCAAGTTTGCCAGTTTGTAGGATTTTTTGTTTAGGAACTTGGGAGAAAATAAAAGAACAAGACTTAATGAAGTGAGAAATGTGTCTTGGGACGGAGTTGAGGAAAGCTGTTAGTATTGTGAAGTGGTAGACATATTTTTTCCAATGTTCCAGACCTCCCTTTTTTAGTCATTTTTTTTTCTCTATATTCATTTTTCCTAGGAAAGCTGTTGGCTTTGAGATTGTTTTTCTGACTTGTGAGGACAACCACGTTGACTCAATGTTGGATTATTCTATCGTTTCTAGGACTGAAGCATGTATAACACCCTTTTCCCAACTGATTAGATTTGTTTAATGCCTATAATTTTTATGGATTCTTTTATGGGGTGTGACTCCCCCCCTCCCTCCCTCCCTCCCTCCCTCCCTCCCTCTTTTTAGTCATTTATAGCTCACATCTTGGTTTTGTGGCAGGAAAACAGATTTTTGGTTATGGTCATCCGTGATTTATTAAATCTATGTGAAATCACAAAGGGAAAAGATAACAAAGCTGTTATTGCGAGTAATATCATGTAAGAGTTGTTTATGTATTCATTTGCTTTGTTAGAGAATAATATAAACCATTAGGCTCTCACCCAACATCTTAAGGTTTTGGGTTGAATTGGTTCTTTACATGGTATCAGAGCTTAAGTGACCACAAGGTCACTAGTTTGATTCTCACCGCCCTCCAGTTGTGGAATTAAATAAGCATAAGGTAAACCAAAAATAAAAAAATAAAAAATTGGGCCTATGCAAAATCCACGCTTCAATCCCAAAGGGCTCTTGCGTGAGAGGGTGTGTTAGAGAATAATAAAAACTATTAAAAGGCTCTCAACCAACACCTTAATGTTTTGGGTTGAATTGGTTTTTTACATGATCCATGTTATTAATTGCTTTTTTCATTGAATAATAAATAGCTGCTTTCGTTGGCAGGTATGTTGTGGGGCAGTATCCGAGGTTTTTAAGAGCTCATTGGAAGTTTCTAAAAACTGTTGTGAATAAGTTGTTTGAGTTTATGCATGAAACACATCCTGGAGTTCAGGTTTAGCTTTCTTCCCTTGATGCTTTCTGTGAATCTCTACGTGCCTGTTATCTCTAACAATATTTGCATAACTCGTTAAAGTAAACCTAGGCTGTGCTAATTTTCCTTATATCAGCAGCTTTGTTTATGTCAAACAACTCAAATTGAGATGCTGTTTTTTTTAATGTTTGTTGCTTAAGTATTACTGTGTGGCGTCTTATTATTTTCTTGTGTGTATTATAAATGTTTCTGCATGTTTTATCCTGAATTTTTGACTGCTCATGGCTTATGACTTTTAAACTGACTTTTTTTTTTTTTGAAAATAAAGTAATTTTGATGAGATACCTCATTGTATCATTGTAACCTATATAAACCATCTTCAAGAAACAAATTATAAATATGCTAAAAAAGTAATATTCAATTATTTAGTTTTAATATTTCCCTTCGGTCTTCAATTCCCTTTTTCTTTTACAAATTGATTATATATGTGTGGTGTGTAGTGTCAATAGAATTGATGAGCAGAATATTTGGCATTATTTGTGCAGATTTGTAATTATATCCTTAATTAATTAGCCAGCTGTAGGTTATGATTTGTAATTATATCCTTAATTAATTAGCCAGCTGCAGGTTATGATTGTGTAATTATATCCTTAATTAATTAGCTAGCTGTAGGTTATGATTGTATAGTTATGATTGTGTAATTATATCATACTATTTAAATGAGAATTCTCCAAAGGAGAACATAAGGTTTTATCCCAATTTCTCTAAGTTTAACATGGTATCAGTCTAGGTTTCGTTACTAAATTTTTCGCTGTGCTCACAGTCTCTGAGTTCCCAAGTTCTAGTCTTTTGCGCGTACTGTTCACGTCGCGATTCTTGTTTTTTGTTTCCTCTCGCGATTTTTCTCAGCATCATGTCTACTGAAAAATATGATGTTCTTTTTGTTCGTCTTAATGGAAAGAACTACTCCACCTGGGCATTTCAATTCCAGATCTTTGTCAAAGGCAAGGAGCTTTGACGGAACTAATTCTGCTCCTGACAAAACTACGCACCAAGCGGCACATGCCCAATGGGAGGCCAAAGATGCACAGGTAATGACTTGGATCATAGGCTCTGTTGAGCCTAGTATTGTCCTCAATCTCAGACCCTTCACAACGGCAGCAAAGATGTGGGACTATTTGAAGAAAATTTATAACCAAACAAACACTGCTCGCAGGTTCCAGCTTGAACATGAAATTTCTCTTTTTCAACAGGATAGTCTCTCAATTTCTGAATTCTATTCTCATTTCATGAATCTTTGGGCTAAATATACTGACATTGTCTATAAAGATTTGTCGACTGAAGGACAAACTGCAGTCCAAAATGTTCATGACACCACAAAACGAGATCAATTTCTTGTGAAATTGAGATCTACTTTTGAGGGCATTCGCACCAACCTAATGAACAGGGCTCCTGTTCCCTCCTTGGATGAATGTCTAAATGAATTGTTTCGTGAAGAACAACGTCTCCTTACTCAGACAAACATGGAACACCAGAAATCTGCCTCCCTTCCTGTAGCGTATGCAGTACAAGCCAAACCACGAGGTCGAGACATGAGTACTGTCCATTGTTTCTGCTGCAAAGGCCATGGACATTTTGCTTCAAATTGTCCTAAAAAGTTCTGTAATTACTGCAAAAAAGGTCACATCATCAAAGAATGTCAAATCAGACCACCACGGAGAAATGCAACAACCTTCACGGCCACTGTTGGCTCTTCTACTACTCCTGTTTCTGTGGATCAGAATCCGCCTGTTTCTGTGCCAACTTTAAACCCTGAAATGGTTCAACAAATGATTGTTTCTGCATTTTCTGCTTTGGGTCTTTCAGGTAAAGTTTCTTTATCCAGCTCTCCTTTGTACTTTGACTCTGGTGCATCCAATCATATGACCAACAATGTTGCTTCTCTTACCAATGTTACAAATTACTCTGGTAATTTACAAATACACACTGCGGATGGAAACAATTTACCTATCACAGCAATTGGTGATATTTCTTCATCTCTTACCAATGTTTATGTTTCCCCTGATCTCACCAGTAACCTTATTTCAGTTGGTCAATTAGTTGACAGTGATTGCAAAGTTGAATTCTCAAAGTCTGGTTGTCATGTGCAGGATCAACACTCAGGGAAGGTGATCGCGAAGGGGCCTAAAGTTGGACGTCTTTTTCCTCTTTATTCATTGTTGTCACCATGTTCTTTTCAATCTTTTATTTCTTGTAATTCTGCAACTGTTAATTTTCAATTATGGCATAAGCGTCTTGGTCACCCAAATTCGAATGTACTTCATGCCTTAATGAAATCTGGAGTTCTTGGCAATAAACATTTCCCATCTTTTAGTGCTGTTCAATTTGATTGCAATTCTTGTAAACTTGGTAAAAGTAAAATTCTACCATTTCCAGTTCATCAATCAAATGTAAATCAGCCTTTTGACATAATTCACAGTGATTTATGGGGCATCACCTGTAATATCTCATGCACATTACAAATATTTTATCACTTTTATTGATGACTATAGTCGTTTCACATGGGTCTATTTTTTGCGATCTAAAGCTGAAGCTTTCTCTGCATTCCAATTTTTTCATTCCTATGTTCAAACTCAGTTTGCATCAAAAATTAAAACTCTGCGTTCTGACAATGGGGGGGAATACACATCTCATTTGTTTCAAGAGTTCTTGCAGAAAAATGGTATATTATCTCAAAGGTCGTGTCCTTCCACACCCCAACAAAATGGGATAGCTGAAAGAAAAAACCGTCATCTTTTTGATGTTGTCCGTACCTTAATGTTGGACTCTTTAGTACCCTCCCATTTTTGGTGTGAAGCTCTCTCAACTGCTGTCCACCTTATTAATCGGCTGCCTTCTCCAGTCTTGCACAATGATTCCCCTTTCTTAAGGTTATTTGGTAAGCAACCCAATTATTCAACTCTTCGCACCTTTGGTTGTGTCTGTTATGTTCATCTTCAGCCACCAGAACGCACCAAACTCACAGCTCAATCTGTTAAATGTGCTTTTCTTGGTTACTCAGCCCATCAAAAAGGTTTTTTATGCTATGATCCTCACTTACATAGGATTCGGGTTTCTAGAAATGTCATCTTTCAAGAAGATACATATTTTTTTGCTACTAACCAAGTCACTCAATCTTCTACATCCAAATCTGTCTTGCCATTGTTTCCTAACAGTTTTGCAGAAAACCAAGCTCGTCCTCCTGTCATTGTCTACCAAAGACGTCAGACTGTTCCACCAATTCAGACTTCAATCCCTTCAAGGCCCCCTTCTGATCATTCTCTGGCTGCTGATCCAGTGCATGCACTAGAACTTGCCCCTTTACGTCGCAGTACTCGCATTCGTAAACCACCGGAAAAGTATGGTGTTTCTGAATCTTTATCTTTGACAGCAACTTTAGCATCTATTCCTATTCCTTCTTCATATAAACAGGCAATGGAGCATAAATGTTGGCAGGATGCTATAGAGACTGAACTTCTTGCACTAGAGGAAAATCAAACATGGGACATTGTTCCATGTCCTTCATCGGTTAAACCTCTTGGCAGTAAATTTGTATTCACTATAAAGTTGCGTTCAGATGGATCCATCGATCGATACAAGGCTAGATTGGTTGTTCTTGGAAATAAGCAAGAATATGGCCTAGACTATGAAGAGACCTTTGCGCCGGTGGCCAAGATGACTACTGTGCGGACTATTATTGCCATTGCTGCATCTGAATCTTGGCCAATTCACCAGCTAGATGTCAAAAATGCCTTCCTTCATGGTGACCTCAAAGAAGAAGTTTACATCAAACTTCCTACGGGTATGCCCTTACTATTACCTAATATTGTTTGTAAGCTAAAACGTTCTTTGTATGGATTAAAACAGGCACCAAGAGTGTGGTTTGAAAAGTTTAGCACAACATTACTTGGTTTTTCCTTCATCCAAAGTAGCTATGATCCATCTCTTTTTCTACAAAGGACCTCCAAAGGAATTGTGATTCTCCTTGTCTATGTGGATGACATTATCGTCACCGGCTCAGATCAAGAGGCTATCACTACAATCAAACAATTGATGCATACAACTTTCCACATGAAAGATCTTTGACAGCTCACTTATTTCTTGGGATTAGAAGTACAATTCCAACAAAAAGGCATCTTTGTCACTCACCACAAATATACTCAGGATCTAATTCAACTAGCTGGTCTCACCACTGCAACTATGGTTGACACTCCCATGGAAGTTAATGTAAAGTTAAGACGGGATGAAGGTGACCTTCTACAAGACCCAACTTTATATCGAAAGTTGGTAGGAAGTCTCATCTACCTCACCATCACAAGACCTGATATCTCTTTTGCTGTCCACACGGTCAGCAAATTCATGCAAAATCCTAGACACTTGCATCTTACAGCAGTACAACGAATCATTAAATATTTGTTGGCCACTCCCAGCCGTGGTATCTTCTTTCCGACAAATGCAACCATACAACTTCAAGCATACAGCGATGCTGATTGGGCTGGATGTCCCGACACAAGGAAGTCTACTACTAGCTGGTGTATGTTTTTAGGAGATGCCCCTATCTCCTGGAAATGCAAGAAACAAGAATCTGTCTCTAAATCCTCCACTGAAGCAGAATATCGGTCCATGTCTGCAGCATGCTCTGAGATTATTTGGTTACGTGCCTTCTTTCAGAACTTGGTTATTCACAAGCAACACCAACTCCGTTGAATGCTGATAATACAAGTGCCATACAGATTGCAGCAAATCCTGTATACCATGAAAGAACAAAGCACATAGAGGTCGATTGTCATTCAATCAGGGAAGCTTATGACCGTAGAATTATCACTCTACCTCATGTCTCAACATATGTTCAACTAGCTGACATCCTCACCAAGTCTTTGACACGTCAACGACATAATTTCCTCGTCAGCAAATTGATGCTTGTAGATTCACCAGCATCAATTTGAGGGGGGATGTCAATAGAATTGATGAGCAGAATATTTGGCATTATTTGTGCAGATTTGTAATTATATCCTTAATTAATTAGCCAGCTGTAGGTTATGATTTGTAATTATATCCTTAATTAATTAGCCAGCTGTAGGTTATGATTGTGTAATTATATCCTTAATTAATTAGCTAGCTGTAGGTTGTGATTGTATAGTTATGATTGTGTAATTATATCATACTATTTAAATGAGAATTCTCCAAAGGAGAACATAAGGTTTTATCCCAATTTCTCTAAGTTTAACATGTAGACAGTCTAATTTATGGTGTGCTACTGTGTTGGAGTATTCTAATCCATATATGTCTTCTATTTATGTGATTTTCCTTCATCTAGTTTATTCCAACTTTGTGTATTAAAATTTAAAATTAAATAATGAGACATTGTTTGATGATCAAAACATTTTATTACCTGTAGCATATATTTACTTCTAGGAATGCAATCACATTATTTTGTTTATTTTTCATGTATTTCAGGATATGGCCTGTGATACATTTCTGAAAATAGTCCAGAAGTGCAAGCGTAAATTTGTAATTACCCAGGTAACATGAACTGCCATTTCCTTCCTCTTCCATCCTCCCAAAAGAAGTGTCTGTTGTATCACTAGCATACACGTTCAGTAGTTGCTGAAATACATAGCAATAATTGCAATCATTATTTCAGGTTGGGGAAAATGAACCATTTGTATCTGAACTTCTATCTGGCCTTCCAACTACAATTGCGGATCTTGAAACCCATCAAATACACTCGTTCTATGAATCTGTATCAATTTTTTTTATCTCTTTTATCTCAAGTTTATTGATTATATTTTTTGTTCTATATTGTATCTTTATACTTGTGTGTGCACTTTTTTAAGTGATATTATCTTCTTATAGGTTGGTAACATGATTCAAGCAGAGTCTGATGCACAGAAGAGAGATGAATATCTTCAGCGATTGATGGAGCTCCCAAATCAGGTTCTTTGTTTGCTTGAGAAGCCATATTATTTCCTAAATCTCTTAAATGTTACGTACATGAATTCACATCTTTATTTATGGAAGCCAAGTGTTACTTTGCCTGAGACCTTGCTCTTTTTATTTGCAGAAATGGCTTGAAATTATAGGGCAGGCACGCCAAAATGTTGATTTTCTGAAGGATCAAGACGTAATTCGAACTGTGCTTAATATATTGCAGGTATGGCTTTGTAGTCATTCATGTAATATTTAGTGTGATTCTGTCGTATGTTCTTTAATATTTCACTCTGCATGCTTGGAAGCCATTTGAAGTAGAAATTGCACATTCTCTTTTGGCATCTTGATTACTTTGTTGTTTGATCTCTACTTTGCAAAATTCCAAAATTTCTCCTGCACGTTAGTCTTGTCCAGGGATGAAATGTTTCTTTTTATGTTATTCCTTCAAGTATAGTAAATGAATAGAATAGAAATAGTCCTGTGCTCTTTTCTTTTTGTGTACTTGATTGGCAATTCAACATAAGGTCTTGGATAGGGGTGGCAATTCAGGTTGATATGACGTGACATGAATTCGACACGAACATGAATACACTCAATACGAACATGACAAGAATTTGAAATCAGGTTAAAACCTTCGATACGAACATGACCTGTTGATTTTGCGAGTTGACACGACACGACACGAATAACCTGCAAACTCGTAGCGCGTCACTTATTTTGTGGGTTGACATAACACGCCACACCACGATTAACTTATCAACCCCAAATGTGTTACTTATTATGCACTTTGACACGACACGATAAGACACAAATAACCTGTTTATGACACGACACGTCATGAATAACCTGGAAGAAGATTAACACTGGTTAATTTTGGGTTTGCGGGTTGACACATGACAGAACACGAATTTTTTCATGTCATTTTTTTCAAATACAGACACAACATGAATTTGAAAACGGGTCAACCTAAACACAAATTTTTTGTGTCGTGTTTGTGTAGTATTAGTCTATGTAGCACCGATACTGATACGTGATACGATACGACATGACACTTTGACACGTTAATTCTAAAAAATGTTAGATTTCGACACGTTAGGACATGTTTTGATATTAAATAATATTTTTAATTTATGTAGTGTATATTATATTTAATATTTAATAATTTACAAAAAATGAAACTAAACTTATAATAGTCATCAATTTTGCAAAGAAACATAAGATATCCCAAATATTTATATTAAATCAATAAAATGGTAATCGTAATCTAACGAATCTAATAGTTTGAACTAAAAACTCAACGCAACGCAACCTTTGAACATTTTTTTGAATTTCTATAATGCGTGTTGGAGTGTCAGGAAGTGTCGGGAAGTGTCGGACACTACACGTCAGGGTTTTTGAAGTATCGGTGCTTCATAGGTATTAGTGGGTTGTGTTGAAAATTGCCACCCTTACTCTTGGGTTTAATTCTTTCTAGTGGACCTTCGTTGTTAGGTTATTATCAATTCCACTGTAAGCCTCCCCTGCAACCTCCCCTCCGACTTGACTTCACTTGCATAAAAAAAAATATATCATTTGACTTTGATAGAGCTTTATGACTGGAATCAGAATTAGAAGGTTGTACCATGCTAGTTTGATCATTGGGGCCATGGTTTGAACACCTTTGCTTTTATTAAGTTTCTACTTTGTTTTGATGCGCAATTGTTATGATCTGTAGTCAATTCCAGGGTCTGTAGTTTTTATTGGTTTTCCCCCTAGTTTATGATGATAAGTTTAAGATTTAAGTCATTCCTAAATTGCAGACGAATACAAGCGTTGCAACTTCTTTAGGAACATATTTCCTTCCCCAAATCTCATTGATCTTTTTGGACATGTTGAATGTGTACAGGTATCTTCTGTTAACTGATAAGTCTTTATGCTGTGGAATCCCAATAGATACTTGTTTTAGCTATTAATAATTTGGTTAGATTCTTTTTTGGCAGTAAATATTAAAACATTTATTTGTCCCTGCAACAGAATGTACAGTGAGCTTATATCAAAAAGTATTGCAGAAGGGGGACCTTTTGCATCTAAAACGTCCTATGTGAAACTTCTACGGTAAGATTAATTAATATTATATTGGTTTTTATATTAACCAGATTACTATTTTAGGACCTTTTGGATAAGTATTCTTGATGCAGTTCGGTTAAGAGGGAGACACTTAAACTGATTGAGACATTCTTAGACAAGGCTGAGGATCAACCACAAATTGGAAAACAATTTGTCCCACCAATGATGGATTCCGTTCTGGGAGATTATGCCAGGAATGTGCCTGATGCAAGGGAATCAGAGGTTTTGTCACTTTTTGCCACAATTGTCAACAAGTATGTCATTTTTTATGTTTCATTTATTTTTATTTAATTGACGTAGGGAGCCTCTTTATTTTTATTTAAAGAGGGCGAGCCTAGAGCAATGATAGAGCTGTTACTTTGTGACTAAAATATGACGGGTTTGAATTCGGGAAACAATCTCTTTGCAAATATGCAAGGATAAGATTGTGTATAAGGATTTTGCTCACTCCACCCTCGCTAGTTGGGGTTTAATGGGAAGTGATTTTTTTTATGGAGCCTTGACATCCAAATTCTACATGTATATTTCCTTTACTCCTGATGCCAACCTTAGGCCAAAATCAGGTGGTGGGAAGAGTATGCTAAACGTCTGCTATTTTGCTTACCAATAGTGTGTCATTCATCTCTCTTCCCACTTGCAGATATAAAGCTGCAATGGTTGAAGATGTCCCTCGCATATTTGAAGCTGTTTTCCAGTGCACGCTAGAGGTAATTGTGTAGGTGATTTGGCTTGGTGTAAATGCTCTTGTTGACCATCATTATGCTAATGAACCGTATGTAGACTTCCAGATTTACCACCCAGTATTTACTTCTTTTTCTTTTTTAATATTTTTACTTTTACAATAAAATATTGCGACATTTTTTTAAAAGATATAGACCAACTTTATGCTTTTTGTTACTCAAGATTTAAATTTACTGTAAAGTGGTTTGAGATACATCATTTAGAAGTTATTGTAAAGAACCAATTCAACAACTCAAAAGCTTAAGCTATTGGGTGATGTTACATTAATGATTTTTTATATATTTGTAACATGTCCCTTCACACGAGAGTCCATTGGACTTGAAGGGTGAATGATGCATCAGGCCCGGGCTCAACTTACTTGCGCTAAGAAACTCCACGAGACTTAATTAATTATTAATTAAATTTTTTTTTTTGGGGGAGGGGGTGAGAATCGAGCCCGTGACATCGAGGCTTTGATATCATGTAAAGAACCAATTCAACCCAAAAGGTTAAGCTATTGGGTGAGGCTACATTAATGGTTTTTTATATATCTCTAACAGTTATTTTTTATCAATTATGAAGGTGTATATTTATTGGATATCTGCAACGAAATATCAACAGCATTATGTTTGTCTTTTTTATTCTGTTTCACAGATGATTACAAAAAATTTTGAAGATTACCCAGAGCATCGGCTGAAGTTCTTCTCTTTACTGTGTGCCATAGCTACTCATTGTTTTAATGCGTTAATCTGCTTATCAAGTCAGGTTGTGTTTCTTGCTCCTTCGCTTTATTTGACTTTATCCAATATTGACTTTGACTGACTATTTTTCAAAATTTCTAACCTCTGTTGTCTACCCCTGATGTTGTTTGTAATCTGTGGCAGCAACTGAAGCTTGTTATGGATTCAATCATATGGGCATTTCGGCATACAGAAAGGAATATTGCTGAAACTGGGCTGAACCTGTTGTTAGAGATGCTGAAGAAGTTTCAGGTTTGGTCTCTTGTGTATTATTTTGTTTACAGCTCTCACTCCTAACCTTCAAAAGTTCCTTCTTGCATTCTTAGTTTTTCTAGTTTGTTATTGTATATAGGTTTTTCTGTTTTGAAGGATTTCTTGTCCTTCTCATAGTTGTACCTCCCTCATTATCTCTAATAGAATTTCTTCTTTTTTATTATTATTTATGGGTCGAATGTCTATTTGTGTATATTAAACAGGCCTCCGAGTTCTGCAATCAGTTTTATCAGACATACTTTTTGACAATTGAGCGAGAAATATTTGCTGTCTTGACAGACACTTTTCATAAGCCTGGGTTCAAATTACATGTCTTGGTGCTTCAACAATTGTTCTGTCTGGTACAGTGTGAAATCATGCTTTTATTCTCATCTTACTAACTAGTGAAGAATTGCTGCAATGAAGAGTTTGACATTTTTCAGGCAGAAACTGGTGCCCTGACTGAGCCTCTTTGGGATGCTGCTACAAATCCTTATCCGTACCCAAGTAATGCAGCTTTTGTACGTGAGTTCACAATAAAACTTCTAAGCACTTCATTTCCCAACATGACTGCTGCAGAGGTAATTGGGGAGAAACAACTAATATTTAACTCCCTCCTTTGCCAGAATAGATGACTAATTTCAAGAAATTTGCAGGTTACCCAATTTGTTAGTGGACTCTTTGAGTCAACAAATGACCTCTCCACGTTTAAAACTCACATTCGAGATTTTCTTGTACAGTCAAAAGAATTTTCAGCTCAGGTAATGCTTTGTGGAGTACCATTTCTTTTACCTCCTTTGACCTATACAACAATTGGGGAAGTTATGAGTTGTGCACTTATAATGTTGACTTGTGCATAGTATTCAAGCTGGTTAAGCTGGTACAGATAACAATTGTTTGAATTAGTATTTTCTGCAAACTTTTGGGTAAATTTGTATAAATTTTTAAATTTTTTTCCAGATGCAAAACTTTTTACTACCTTTAGAACCTTGGGTCTGTTTGGCTCTGCTGTTAAATTTTTGCATTTTCATTTTTTTTTTTGAAAAAGCATTTAAATAAAGTCACAACTAAAAAGAATCTATGTTATATAAAAATATTTTATTTTTTGCTCTTGCTTCTCATATAAAAGCAATCGTATACAATTGCCAAGCGAACCAAAAAATCAAAAGAAGTGTTTTCATAACATAAAAGTAACTTTTTCTGATTTGATATTATGGCTGGCTTGTGGCTTGTGGCTTGAGCTGTTCAAATTCCTGAATGTAGCCATATGAATTTGTTGAGATATATAGTTCCACATTGGTTGTATGTGCAACTAATGTGGCCTTTATAAGGCCTTGGGCCCTCACCCTTTGAGCTAGCTTTTGAGGTGGTGACCTCAAGGTTCTTTACATGGTATCAGAGTCTCGCCGTCCCCCACTTTCTCTTGTGGCGTTTGTTAGCACAGGTAGGTTGGGCCTGTTGCATTGTCCACTCTTCAAAGCCCAATGGGCTCTCGTGTGAGGGGGCGTGTTGAGATATATAGTCCCACATTGGTTGTATGTGCAACTAATGTGGCATTTATAAGGCCTTGGGCACTCCCACCCTTTGAGCTAGCTTTTGGGATGGTGATCTCAAGGTTCTTTACAGAATTCATGACCGAAGTTGTGACTTTTGGAAGTTTTCAGCAATTAAAATTGAATCCTGACGCTAACTGCTGATTACTTTTGTTTGCGTATAATTGCATTGTAGGTTATTTGACCATGCAATGTAGCATGATATGTTGGAACGTATTATATTTTGACTGCATTTTAGCATCCGAGGTTTGTTAACTGTTCACTATCAACTGCAGGATAACAAAGATCTTTATGCTGAAGAGGCTGCAGCTCAGAGAGAAAGAGAGAGACAAAGAATGCTTTCTATTCCGGGGCTTATTGCCCCCAGCGAGTTGCAAGATGAAATGGTGGACTCATAGATGTAAGACTAAACAGCATGGGTGCAAGGGCATTTTGACTTGTATCACAGGTGCCTTGATTCAATCAAATACCAGATGCTTTGAGAACAGATGTAGCGTTTTAGTTTAGTTTTTCCGTTCTTCCCACTATTTCAGTTGGGACTGGTTTGGCATAGGTTCCTGATTTCAGAGGTTTGAGGTTTGGGTGGCTGGAGATACTGCCTTGTAGATTGGGTCAGTGTAGATTATTCAGTTGCTAATTTAGGATGGTAACAGTCATTTGTAAGGGATTCATCAGGGCAGCTTTCCATAGTATTACAGGATGGATGACTCAATTCTGAGTATTGATGACTCCTTAGGTGTGACCTCTTAACCTCTGACGGTTTGTGCAGAAAACCCCTTGTGGTTTGATATTTTGTATTTTTTTCACCAATTAATTTTAAGGAAATCGATGTACGGTGATTGCATTTAATATGGGTTTCATGGTATTAGTGTGTTGTAGATACGTGCCCCCTTCCTACCAATCGAAAGTAAAACGTTTTATTTGACTACCAATATCTTGCTTTCCAGCCATAAATCACTGCCAGGTATTCCGTAATTGTTTAAAGTACGGGGAAAATCTGTATGTGGAAAAGAGTAGTTTATTGTAACTCTCTACAGGCATCTTAGTGGTTAAACGCTCGATATTATGTGTGGGACTATGGTGTTATTTAATGTTTTGGCAGTTGTGCAAGTATTACCTCTTTGGTTGTTAATATGTCGTGGGTAGTATTTTCTACACATTTCAATATTTTTAAGAAATGGGTTCGGGGTATTTGATTAATTCACTCTAATTCCCATGATTTGTTCTTATTTTTTATTTTTTTGAGTTGATAGAAGGTTGTCATATTTCAATCTACGAAGAATTTAACCTAGCAATTGATTTCAAACGACAATCTCCTTTTATAGTAGTAACAAGCACAAACGACAAACACGATTACATCATTGCTTAAATTATATTCCATTACAAATCTCATCTTATGGATAATATGAAATCTAAATGCATACTAAAACAATCAGTCAATTACACCAATACAGGATTGCAATAGCATGACAACCAAATAAAATAAAATGGAGCGACCACCAACTTTATTAAAAAAAAATCAATTGGCTCGTGTAGCGCCAACATATATATTAGAAGGCGCTACATGAGGTGTCTGGCGCATTGGCCATTAGTTAGGTTTTAGGTAATGATTACTTAGTTAAATTTTTATTCAAAAAAATAACGATTACGTAATTTGAGTTATGTAACACACATATATAATTACTTAACGGAAGTTGAGGGAAACAGAAAAGAAAGAGAGCGAAACGGAGAAAGGAGAACGAAAGAAAAGAAACAAAAGCATAGAGTAAGAAAGAAAAGAAAGAAATCGAGAGAAAGAAGTGAGTGGAAGAAAGAAGGAAATAGAACCGGGAGAGGAAATAAGAAAATTAGCAAAGGAAGGTAATAATGGGAGAAGGTCTCGTTCTCTTACTTTCATCGATTTTATATTTAAAGTTGATATTTCAAGTTATTTCTTTAAAAGTTATGAAAGTTTCGTTATTCTATCCAAATATTTTCTTATGAATCTCTTATACTCTTTTGGTGTATCTGTTGTCTTTGATATTATAGGGTAAGAGACGTCTTATCATAGCTTGAGCTTCGCCATACAAATTTTTTCACATACAGAAGCCACAGAATTTGGGCGCTCACAACATTAGTCGTTTCAGTTAAAGACTACATGTTCTTTTATTGTTTATACGCAAAACCCAAAAAGATTTGGGTATGTTACAAAGGTTTGAGTATGTGTGAATAAAGAAACCCACAAAAGTTTATTATTTATGATATTATTTGATTATTATAAATATATTTTGAGAGAATGATATTTTTCATTAAGATTGCTGGACTGGTTATAGTTCAAAAACTCCATTATCAATGATATTTTCTTATGTGTGTTTATATTTATGTTAACCTTTCTAAAAGAAAGCAAGTCAGTATGTGTAGCTTTGTAATAGAGTCAAACATTATGATTAAAGATTTGAAGACTGGAGTGACTGATAGAGTAGAAACATTTTTTTGCAATTTAGATGATGATATAATATAGTCCATTTCAGATGTAATATTGAATTTGACTTCTAGTGAATAATTAAATTTAAGAAGTAATTTAATTTATTATTACACTGCACTTAATACTATGCTATGTTAACAACCCAGTACATTATGGGGTGTTACATATTTGAAAATTGATCTTAAAAATTTAAGATTAGGGTTTGAGAATTTAATTATGGGTTCGTTTTTTCTACCGTTACTGCAGATAAGTTATCTGCAGTAAGCCTAATACGACGTCATTTTGAGGTGAAAATCATTGTGTTTTTGTAATTTTAATTTATATCAGGGTTATTATAGTCTTTATAATTATAATTTTCTAATCTTTCAATCCCAAAACGACGTCGTTTTGAAAGTAAATGCAGATAACTTATCTGCATTAACTGCAGAAATATTTTTCTGTTTAATTACATATTGAAAAGGGTGAAAACTTAATTTGATTACAGCTGACGATTGCTTTCCCTAATAAGCAATTGGTTAAAAATTCCTATTAAATTAGTAAAAGAAAACAACATTGTAAATAATTGAGCGTGAGAGTGGATCCTCTCATGTGCTAATTAACATGACCATGTCATGTGGGGCCATCATAACCATACATAGATGAGTTAATATTGATAAGGGAGGAGAGAGAAAATATAAGGATAGGAAGTTACACAATCATCACCGTTGATTTAATTATTAATGATTAAGATCCTCCCACATTACATGATCATGTTAAATTACACATGAGAGGATCCATTTTCAATAAATATAGAATGCCTTTTGATAAAAAGTACCTTTATGATATAAGTATTTGTTTTATTTTTAATTTTTTCAAAATGACTATTTATAGTTCATGAAAAAAAACATAAAACTAGTTTTTAAGTTTTTTTTCTTCAAAAAGTTATATAATTTTATAAAATATATTGGTCTTTCAAAAAAAAAATCAAAAAAATGGACCTAATATCATTTACTATGTAATTGTAAATTATGTGAAGACTCTGTATCCATTTGAAAACAATAAAAAGCTTTATTCAAAAAGAAAATTAAAAATTTTACTTTTTGTGCATCGATAGTTAAGTTTAACATCCTACACAAATACTCTTTTCTTTTATACATGAAAAGAAATCAAGAAACAAGACAAAAGGAAAAAAAAAACCACTAAATAAAATAAACAAAATTATCCCTGTCCCATCTGGGATGAACAAGGCCAGCAATGTCCGCATGGAGAAGAAACTTCAAAGAGACACAAATACACTATTTAATATTATTATCATTATTATTATTATTATTATAATAATACAATATTATATTTTATTATTAAAAAGTCTTTCATAAGATGAAAATCAATAATAATAAATAGTCTTATAAAAAATATCAACCAGATAGATAAGCTCCAACCTCATTCATCGTTAATGTATTAATGTTTAATATATGGAAAAAGTGTGGATCATTTTAAAGTATGTAAAGTTGTGTCATTTTAAGTGATAGAAAGAGATAGATAAAGGAGGAGAGAGTGGACAAAAAATATAAAGGTGTGGGCCCCACCTCTTTATGAGAGTGAAAAGATATAAGTTGTGTCATTTAAAAGGACAAACACTTTTCCCTTAATATATATATATATATATATATATATATATATATATAGGGTTAAATGAATAATCAGTCACTGAATATAGCATTTGGTCCAATCACACAAAAAGCTGCGTCGTTTTGTGTTAGAGGAAAAAAAAATAGAATCGTTCTCGTTGTCGTTCTCTTACTGTTTCCCTTTCACCCATATGTTTTCCATCCTCCTTGTCAAGACTTCGTTGACGGTGAGAAAGAAGCCACAGGTTATCCTTGTCAGAACTTTGTTTTTCTCCGTTCTTATTTTGATTCCTAATTTGTGTTGTATTTTATTTCATTTTTTTTATTCTTTTGACTTTGTTTTATCTAGGTTTTTTCCAATTATTTTTACCTTACATTTACGGACAAAGATTTTAGCTTTTCCATATGGTAAGCTTTCCTCTTAGTGGTTTTAATTTTATTTATTTGTGTTCATTGTGACAAGTTATCCCTGCCAACTTTGTTTTCTCGGTTGTTTTTCCAGCTGTTCTTATTTTTTACTAATGAAATGAGGTTGTTCTTTTTCAATTAAACAACTTTTCTCTTTGAGGTACTGGTACTTTCAATTGGGGGAAAGCTCGAATTCTATTTATGGGATTCATATAACTATAAATTACTAAGTTTGAGTATTATGGAATCATCAATATTACCTTATAGTTTATCTTGGATTTCATTATTGTTATCTTTGGAAAGGGGGCATGGTTTCCTCTTCTTGTGATTGCACCATGTCTAAATCTAGAATTTTAATGTAGTACACTTGCTTGGTTAGTAATTATAGAATGCTTGTTTTGTCTGAATCCTCATTTTTACTGGGATTTAGAAATTTGTCTTAAGGGAACCGGGAAATAAACCGTTTTAATAATTTCTATAGGTTGTATTTTGCAAGGTTGTAAATATAGGTTTAGATAAATCAAATAAAATGTTTTGTTTTTAGGCATCCTTGACCATCTAGTAGATGGCTTGTGCGGGGTCAATATGTCCATTTAACTGGAAAGACTGTTCTATTTCTCTATTTTGGTTGCTTTATAGCTTGTAGCAGCACGTTCTTCATCCAACACTGGTGAATGTAATGGTTTGCTTTGTTAATATATTATGCTATTTGTTTTTGCAGCTTGGAAGCTTTTGTGAAGTGACAAATGGTGAATGAAATTGAGGAGAAAGGTGTTGGGTTTTGTGCTTCCTCATGCAACCTACAAAACATTAAAGATTATGGAACTTTTCTTCTTATTATAGATGCAGGAATTGTAGAAATTGGATTTGAAACCTGGGAATAGGGGTTGTATTATGTTTAGACTTTAATTTATCCATGTTAAATATGTCCAAATTCGAATCAAATTCCATTGAAGTGTAATAGAATCTTACACATATTTTTTTACTACTTCGTTGCTTATATCTCATCCATCCTAGAACCCAAAAAGCAATGAACAAAAAAAAAAGGAAAGGTTACAAAAATAGAACTTTATTTATTTATTTATTTTAATAAAGTCACATAAAACACATGTTTTACTGCTACTGCATATTATCATCTGTGTGCATTTGAGCTAGAATTCAGCCTCCTAATAAATCGTCCATGCTACAACACAAACAAGGTAGATATGATACCTGAAGCATGACAAACATAACAAAGCCATACTTTATTTGCTCAGAAGAAAACAAATACGCTATCTTCTTGATTGTAATTTCCATCTTTTTCACCTTCCCTGTTTTGTGTTTTTAAGTTGGATAAAAGCTTAATATGAATTTTTTTGTGATACAATGTAAAATTTGATAATGATAAGGACAAGATTTTCTGATGTAGGATTATATAGTTTATTAGGCTATACATGAATATAGACAAAACAACATGTTTTTAAAAAAATTTAAAGAGCAATATAATTAGGAAAGAATCTCAAGAAAATATATTGATAATGATAAAAAAAAATCCAGAACATGCGTTAACACTTGCCCAAACACTCCAACATCGACATAAAAGGACAATATCAGCCATGGAATAACAACTTGAAAAACGAAAAAAAAGAACTCCTTCCAATATGCACAGAAAAAATAAAACTTACAATAATCATTCAGCCACAAGCCATTTATAACTTGCAGTCCATCATAACTTGCTATAACCAAACTTTAACAATGATTGCTTTTAACTACATTAAGCACCCTAATTCTGATTAAAAAGACAGACCTTACTAGATTAGCAAAAATGTGAGTCATAGAAAGATCCTCACAAAGATACATAAACCTCAAAAACACTATAAAAAACACTAGATACTAAGGCTCTGATTGATTTCAGTTTTCAAAAACAGTTTTTAAATTTTAAAAATAATAAAACAAAAAATCTTGTTTGAAAAGACTGTTTCATGTTTTTTGTTTTGAAAACCGTGTCTCTTTTCTTGTTTTAGAAATCGAAGAACCAAAACAAGTATAGGAAGTTTTCGAAAGTTGTTTTTTGGTTTCTTTTTTGTGCGGTGGCATTGTTGTAAATAAGGGATTTCACTAATGGCATTTTCGTAATTAAAAGGATTTTTTATTTTATTTTAAATTATTTTGTGGTGGCAATTTTGTAAATATGAGGATTCATTAATGACATTTTTGTAAATAACAACATCTTCATTATAACTTTAAAACTAACCATATTCAAACAAGTTTTATTATTTTTTAATCTCAAAACCAGTTTTCAAACTTCATTTTCAAAACAGTTTTTAAAAACAAAAAAACAAAAACACATTCAAACACACCCTAAGTCTTCAATTCTTTTTTGCTTAATGAGGTTTGAACTTTAATCCTTTTAAATTTGTAGGCAATGTACAACACAACTAACGCCTCTAACAAGATTGGCTTGCAAGTACAACACAAAATCTCCAGCAAAAAAAAATGTTATATTTAAAAATAAATAAATAATAAATTAATTAATTAAATGAATCAGTGCTTACCAAAATGAAACCATGAAAATATGAACAATAGTTGTTACTCCTTTTGCTTATCTCTTGCAATATCCATATGCAAATAAAACTTACAAACTTTTCATCACGGTTAAAAAGTCAAACACAAACATAATTAGTAATTACATACCTTTTGCTTTGGACAACCGGTTTTATAATGACATTTTCCTTGACAATAACTGCAAGTTCTTTGTAGCTTTGTCGACATTTCTAAACTTGATTTTATACGTGAAGCAACCCTTAGACGCCCCTTAGTTCTTATTACATGGGTGAGATCACGCACATCACTAATGAGTGAAACTTGAGAAACAATACTAGGAATTTGTGAAGGAACAATTTGGGGAGTTGGTTCGTCATCAGTTCTGTTTCTCTTTCTTTCCACTTGTCTTTGCAGAAATTCAATAATCATAGTGTCAAGCATTCTAATCTCGAAAATAGAATCTGAGACTTCAGAAACAACAATGTTGACTTTGGAGTGAACCGACCACAAAGACTTATTTCTGCATGAAAACCTACAAGATTATCAGCCTTATAGCTTGCATTCATTGTCCATCTAGACAGAATATATTTTTCAGGTAAGTTCATTATTTGTTTCTTCTTCATGATGTATAAAATATGTTTGCACAAAATCCCCATAGTCTCAAATTTTCCACACGAACAATGAGCTTTGAATATTTCAGTCAAATTCTCCTCAATTTCATTCACCATTTGTCATTTCACAAAAGCTTCCAAGCTGCAAAAAAAAAATAGCATAATATATTAACAAAGCAAACCATTACATTCACCAATGTTGGATGAAGAACGTGCTGCTACAAGCTATAAAGCAACCAAAATAGAGAAATAGAATAGTCCTTCCAGTTAAATGGACATATTGACCCCGCACAAGCCATCTACTAGATGGTCAAGGATGCCTAAAAACAAAAAATTTTATTTGATTTATCTAAACCTATATTTACAACCTTGCAAAATACAACCTACAGTAACTATTAAAACGGTTTATTTCCCGGTCCCCTTGAGACAGATTTCTAAATCCTAGTAAACATGAGGATTCAGACAAAACAAGCATTCTATAATTACTAACCAAGCAAGTGTAATACATTAAAATTCTAGATTTAGACATGGTACACTCACAATTAGAGGAAACCATGCCCCCTTTCCAAAGATAACAATAACGAAATCCAAGATAAACTATAAGGCAATATTGATGATTCCATAATACTCAAACTTAGTAATTTATAGTTATAAGAATCCCATAAATAGAATTCGAGCTTTCCCCCAATTGAAAGTACCATTACCTCAAAGAGAAAAGTTGTTTAATTGAAAAAGAACAAACTCATTTCATTAGTAAAAAATAAGAACATCTGAAGAAAAAAAAAAGCAGAGAAAACAAAGTTAGCAGGGATAACTTGTCACAAAGAACACAAATAAATAAAATTAAAACCACTAAGAGGAAAGCTTACCATATGGAAAAGGGAAAATCTTTGTCCGTAAATGTAAGGTAAAAATAATTGGAAAAAAACCTAGATAAAACAAAGTCAAAAGAATAAAAAAAATGAAATAAAATACAACAAAAATTAGGAATCAAAATAAGAACTGAGAAAAACAAAGTTCTGACAAGGATAACTTATGGCTTCTTTCTCACCGTCTACGAAGTCTTGACAAGGAGGATGAAAAACATATGGATGAAAGGGAAACAATAAGAGAACGAGAACGATTCTATTATTTTTCCTCTAACACAAAACGACGCAGCTTTTTGTGTGACTGGACCAAATGCTATATTCAGTGACTGATTATTCATTTAACCCTATATATATATATATATATATATATATATATATATATATGTATAGGGTTCGCTTTTTCTGCAGATAACTTTCGTTTTTTCTACAGATAATATATATATATATATATATATATATATATATATTTATATATCTATATATATATATATCTATATATATATATATTAAACATTAATACATTAACGACGAATGAGGTAGGATCCTTTGACACCAGTGTCAAATTTGACACCTCATCTGAGAGCCATTAGATAAAAAAAGATCAACGACTCTGATTTGTAAGCATGTGACACCATTGATCTTTTTTGATCTAATAGCTCGCAGATAAGGTGTCAAATTTCAAATTTGACACTGGTGTTAAATGATCCTACCTCATATATATATATATATATATATATATGGAAAAAATATTTCTCAAGCAGCTTGAGATAAGTTTATCTCCGGTTACCCCAAAACTACGTCGTTTTATTTATTTATTTCCTTAAATCAATTGATTCACCTTTGAATGGTTATGATTCCCTTTTTCCTCTCTTCCATTATCACCATTGATCCATTTTGTACGGTTATGATTTAGTAGCCGGAGATAAGATTATCTCAAGCAGCTTGAGAAACGATAAGCCCTAGATATATATATATATATATATATATATATATATATATATATATATATATTCCACAAAGATTCATAAATTCAATATATACCTAAACAATATAATATAGAACAAATCATTCAAAAAATCTGTTTAACCAATAAAATGGAGTGAAATGGATTGAGAAGAGAGAGAGGCTATTATGAATAGTATAAAAAATATAAAATAAAAATAAAATTTAGTATATTAGGTCAGCATGAGAAACTCTAAAGTCGGGCTTTTGAATTAGAGCCCGATGCCCTTTTATTAAACGAGCTTTTATACAAATCAAAGCCTGATTCTAACAACAGATATTAGATATGTAAGCTCCGGTCTTCACGAGCCAGGTCAAAGGTCCCTGGTTCGTTTACCACCCTTATTGCCTGAGGAATTAATTTTCTCGTTGTAGTGCTCGCTTCAGTGAGCAATACAGCGAGCTGGAGCAAATTGCTCGCTACAACGAGGAGCTCAGTGAGTTGCCCAATTTGCTGAAAAATAAAAAAAAGGTGTTGTGGGCTATATGGGAACCCCATAGTTGTGTCTAAAAGGACAAGTATGATATGTTTAAGTTAGAATTAATTATTTCGCAGTGTCACTGTGTTGCAATTGCATTTTTGGCTTAAATTGAATATGATAATTATTGTTAGAAATATGCAACGTTTAAAAAAGAAAAGTTCAGCCGTATTTTAATTGAATTATTATGATTACAACTACGTTTAATATCATACGTAGTGATAAGTTGATAACACACTGGTATGTAATAGGGTGTTATAACTATCTAGAATTGTTGTAACTTTAAAGACTTTTTAAAAGATTTTTTTTACAGTCAAGATTTTATAAGATTGGATTTTAAAGTATTTTAATAGAATTTATAATATTTGAAAGGGTAATATAGATTTATAAGATTTTAAAAAACCATATGAATTTTTAACAAACATTTGAAATTACAAGAGTCAATAAAAAAATTACGAAGAAATGCAATGATGTTAATAAAAAAATAAAATCTAATGTAATTTTTTCAATCAGTAATTTGATGTAACTTAAAGTCCTACTAAGTAGCAGCTCTCCACGTATCTATACTAGCCCTCCATGCATTAGCATCTTCTTGTTCCTTTTATTGGGTTTGACCAATGGGTTAAAAATTATCTTCTTCATTTGGTATTTTGAGCTATACATATATGATTATAAGACCCATAATTTTATTTATTTATTAAAATAATTCAAAATTTGCATATAGAACCTAAAGTTCATGATAAAATTTTGTTTGGAATTTTTTGCGATTGATCTTGGAAACCTTGGGATTTTGTTTTACGTTATAAGAGTTTTCTAACCATATATTATAGGTATGTTTTCATTGAGTATTCTAAGAAAATTTCGAATTTGAATTTATGGGATTTATTATATGAAAGTTTAGAAAAGTTCTCAAATTGTTTTCAATCGATACATTGGAACCTTAAATTGCTTTGGGGCTTTTGAAAAATAAGTTTTTAGCGATCTATTAACACAAATTGTTTGAAATCGTTTCCTATAGCGAAGGAATTTTGTTCATAAATGTATTGTTACGAAACATAGGGTTCATATTGTGAAAGTTTCAATTTTTCTTTAAATTAATCTTGTTTCATTGATGTAAAACGAAAATTGGTTTAGAGGTTTTTGTTCCCTTGTTATTTTCCCACTGTTTTATGTTATTTTTAATACAAAATCACACTTTTTTTGTGCCAAGAAAAATCGCAACCCATAGCTTGATAAATCATTGCTTAAACTTCCAAAAGCTCTCAATTTTTTGCATTTTTTTGGATGGATTAGATTTGTTGGGTTATTTTTCTGAGTTGTTTTGTGACGAAAATCGCTAAAAAATCTGCTATTTTTGAGCTTTGCCGAAACTCCCATAGCGAAACATGGTTTCCAGTGGGTCGAGTCGCAAAAAGAAGTAAAAGATACTGCAATATAGAAATCTCAGGAGTTAGAGTGAGATTAAGAGAGAGAGAGAGAGACATGTTTAAATTTCTTACTAAAAAGCAATGTTATTAAAATCGGCCCGGTCATTGACTCAGTCGAGGTACCGAATCACTGGGTCACTGGTTCAACCGCATGACCCGGTAATTATATGTAATTTTATAATTTATATTAAAAAATTATAAACATACTCAAATATCTAAAAAAATGATAAAAATTTCAAATATTTTAATAAAAAATAATAAATCACATATTATTATCAAATAAAAAATCAAACAAAAATATAATGATCGTGATACGGGGCTTTAGGTTCAGAAAACGACATCTCTAACTATAAATTAATTCAAAATTTTATGCATAATACATAATTGAGATAATATTAGTGTTGTGTCTATAAAAAAAAAAGAAGAAGATAATATTAGTGTTGTAGGCCGTGGCAGACCCAGGAAAAAAATTGTATGTCCGCATATTTAGTGGCAGGGGTTCGAGGGCAGCGCCCTCGAATTTTTTTTTTGTGTAAAAAAAGTTTAAATCAACGCTTATACCCGCTCATAATCTAGTTGCTTCCATAACAAGCTGCAGGCAATAGTTTGACCAATTATCTCCCTCCCCTAAATCTTACCAATCCTCCAAAACAAATATGAGAATATACTCCAGTACATCCATACATCATTTTTCTATTTTATAGTGGTGAATAAAAAAGTCAACACTACTTGTACAGAAGGCAAGCAAAATCACAGTCGTCTCTAGATATTAACTTATTTGAGAATGTCAGACCTGCAATCAATCTTTTCTTTTTATAAAAATGAAAAAGGAAACAAAGGATGAAGAGAGCATGAGAATGGGTATGTGACAGACTGACAGTGACAGGGGAGGAAGAATAAGTTTTCTCTCTAATCAATTTGTGTTGCTACGTTGTTTTAATCATTTCCGTACGTTGCTACGTTGCTAACTAATATAAGAATAAATATCTTTTTTCGTCCCTAACAAAAAGTTTGGTCCCCATTTAGTCCATTATAAAAAAAAAATTAGTCACCTGGTTTCTATGAAATTCAAAGTGGACCAATTTTGGTCTTTTTGAGGGACTAATGTAGGTCTATTTTGAATTTGTGAAGGATCACGATTTTAACTAAATTGATTCACTTTAAATTTTTTAGGGACCTCGAGAATATTTTTTTTTGTAACAGATTAAAATGGGGACCATATTTTTTGTTAGGGATTTAAAAGGGTATTTACCCCTATCATATATATTGAACCAAGAGACAGATAAGAACATGCAACCAAGAAAAAGAATAAAAAACTGCAATAAAATTTTTTATGTCCGCACTTGCGAGCAAATGCCCGCAAGTGGGTTCGCCACTGGTTGTAGGTACATAACTTATGTAAGTCAACAAGCAAAAAAATATTCAAATATGGCTATTATGATTTTTTTTTTTTAAAAAACAAAAATTGAGATTTTTTTTTGGACCGGGCCGGGTCACCGGTTTTTATGAAAACTGGCTTGGTCGGACCGAGTCGCACCGGTTCTGATGCATGGCCGGTCCGTTGTTTCAACCAGACCGGTTATATGACCGGCTTACCGGTTTCCGGGTCGATCCGGCCGGGTCGGTCCAGTTTTAAAACTATGCTAAAAAGTCTCACAAAAATCACCCTAATAAAAAATCCATTAAAATCGTCAGATTTTTTAATACCACAAGATTATTTTTTCTTTGTTTATAATCCTGATTGAATATCATCGGATTTGGACGAATTCTAAAATAATTTTTTAAAATTCTAATCGAATAGCACGTGACTTTTTTTACAATCATTTAAAATCCTAATTGAGTATCAATGATTTTTTTGTCCAAAACTAATCCATTAAAATTATTTAAAATCTGAATCCAATACACCCCTTTAATCTCAAATTTACAAAGGGATTTTTGTTTTTGGTGTTTTTACCAACAAAGGGATTTATTGTAACAATAGTTGGATTTATTGAAACAAAGGAAAAACGTACAGAATCATCCTAAACTTTGTCATTTTTTGCAAATTGGCACATTCAATTTCTTTAACTTCGTCTCTATTATTCTTTACATGTGACAATCATTTTCAAATTGATCGCTCTAATTAACAATAACTACATAAGAATCTCTTAATAATAAAATGTTTAGAGTATTTTGATATAAACTAAATTAAAAACAATTATACTTCTATAAACTAAATTAAAAACTTTCAATTTGAACATGCAACAACATAATGTTATGAGTTTAATGTCTCTCATATTATAAGGAGATAAAATTATCTCTTATACACATAAAAATATGTGGACTTATATATTTTTTTTCACTTCTCTTCACATGGTCTACACACTTTTATGTATGTGTATGAGATAATTTTATCTCATATAACGAGAAACATAAAACCCTAATATTATACCGTGAATAAGAATAAATTTTAAAATATAATACTAGTTTAAAATATAGATTTAGTATTTGTGCTTTTAAAGCACATGAAATTTTGTCATTTTAAATGAGAAAAAAATATAAGCAATAGAAATCATGAGAAAACTGGATATTTTTTTAAAAAATTCAAAATTTAAATAAAAAATAATAAGTTGTATCTTTTTTCTCTTAATATGACATAAGTATATGTCCTTCGAAAAAAACATCTTTCCCTTAAAATATGGCTTTAATGTTTCTACATTGAATATAGATAAATTATTTATATTCACTCTCAAAAACGATGTTAAAAGATTAAAAAATTATAATAAGAAAGATTATAATAATTTTAAAATAAATTATAATTATAAAAATATCTTATATCTTGATTTTTGCCTTAAAATTACATATTTTTTATTCAATGTAAATAATTTATTTATATTGACTGCTGTTAAGTAATTTATCTATATTGACTGCATTAAGTGCAGCAAAATCGAACCTTAAAATATAGATAAAAATTATGTATTATGTTTGGTTTGAATTGGTGAATTTGTTCCGTGTTCCACCAAAGAAAGAAAGTTCTTAGAAAGAAGGAAGAAAGCAAAAGGCAACGCTACCTCCTTCTTTGTTGAATGTTCGAATTGAAAGTTGAAAGTTGAAAGTCTCTCTCTCTCTCTCTGTTTCGTATTCTCAGTACAATTTGCAAAATCGATAATCCAAATTGAAAGCTGCAAAGTCGTTGATCGCATAGAGACAGCCACAGGCATGGGTCAAGCTTTTCGGAAGCTCTTTGACACCTTCTTCGGCAACTCTGAGATGCGGGTACCCTTTCTAGCTTCTTCTTCTTCTTCTTGTTAATGAAACTTATATGCTTACTCTATTGTTTCCCTGATCGGGTTCAGGTTGTGATGCTTGGTCTTGATGCTGCTGGCAAAACAACCATACTGTACAAGCTTCACATTGGAGAAGTTTTATCTACTGTTCCTACAATTGGTGGGTCTTATTCTATGAAGTTCATTATTAAATGCTTTATTAATTTGTAAAATCCTAAACATATTTATTGCTTTGTTCATCTTGCATCCATGTGTTAAGCCTAATTATGTTATTTCTGTCTTGATACCCGCCAAAGGATGTTGAGGCTATGTTATCCTCCTCAGTTATCTACTTGGTTTTTTGTTTCTTTCTTTGTATAAATATGATGAACAGAGTTGTATACTTGCTTCCTTGACTGGGTGAAGACATGTGAAGCTTTTTGATAATGAAGTTGTTTTTTTGTAGAACTAAGTTTTTTGTGATGAAAAGAGAATTTCCCCTCTTGATTGGTAGGGAAATAAGCAGTGGGTATAAGTGAATTGAATCTACACAAACATATAAGCAATCATCTTTCGAGCTTCAACTCATCTAGTAGAACAAAAGTTTGTTTGGAAATAAGTCACTGTGGTTGTTTCTTTTATGACATAGGGTAAAAGCCACAAGACGAGTGTGTTTAGAATTGCTGAGCTTTCAAAATTTTCAAAGAATTACATTTGCAGTAATTGATTGTGAAATAACTATTTTTACCAGTGGTAGATGAAAAGAAAATGGAGTTTTAGTAGTGAATAAAAATGGATAGTTTTGATATTATACAAAATATTAACAATATGTAATTCTTTCTCAAAATCAGATTCTTCCCCAGGTTGAAACACCAGTATCACGTTTTTACAAAAGTTAATGTCATTTTCATTGATTACGAAACACCCAATATTTGTTTCAGGAATTGGTTTTGTCCCTGAGATGGGATTCTGGGGTCTTTAACCGCTCCACTAAACTTGACCAAGTCCCTCTTCATTCTCTTGAAGTTGATATGTGGGTATAGTAATTCTCATTGTGCAAAAATAGAGGTTTGGCAGAACAAACAAAAGTTCTATAAAAATTTGATTTATACTGCAGATGTGAAGAACAGTTGAGCCATATGCTGGCAGTTTTTGTCTCTGTTCTATATGTACTTTCCTAATTTTGCTAGCTTTAGTGGTTGGTGGTTTCAATGCTTGCATCCTAAGATTTTTTTTGCAAGCTCTAGAGATGGACATGTTAATAGTTTGTTATTGATTGTAGTTACATGTTAATAGTTTCAATTGTTCGCTTGTCACACAAGGTCACATTTGAGTTCTTTTATCCAACTTGATGTTGTACTGTTACCTTCTTTGGTATTTCTGTCGAGACATTATCGAATGCACTGTTTGTTGTGGGGATTTCGCATGTTATGAGCATTAGCTTTCCCCCTTTTGTCAAACTATTGCTATCATTCATTTCAGTAAGGATTTTTTGGCTGCCAAATTCAACCGTTGACATGACCTGTTGATTTTGGCTGTCAAATGAGTCTCTTTGTTGTTTATCTAGGCTTTTAAATTTATATTTCCTTGCAGGTTTCAATGTGGAGAAAGTTCAATATAAGAATGTTATTTTCACAGTTTGGGATGTTGGAGGTCAAGAGAAATTAAGGCCACTTTGGAGGCACTATTTTAACAACACAGATGGTCTGGTAAGAATTAATTTCCATGCTTTTATCTAGTGAAAAGAAAAGTTGTGCTATGCTGGTTGTTTTGTGAAAATTAGGTAGCAAGGTTTTTTATATTTATATGCTAATGTGTGCATTTATGCAGATTTATGTTGTTGATAGCCTGGACCGTGAGAGAATTGGTCAAGCAAAGCAGGAATTTCAGGTGAAAAAAATGAAAATTCACTAAATATATTGTTATTCTAAACAAGCTCTGAATTGATTCGTGGATTACTTGCAGGCAATCATAAATGACCCATTTATGCTCAATAGTGTCATCTTGGTGTTTGCCAACAAACAGGATCTGGTATGTCCTTGTTACTTATTTATCTGTGTTCTTTGGGCTGCATGACCTGATAGTAAGGTTATCTCTGTGACTGAATATCACATAGGAGCCAAAGCATGTAATTGATTGACATAATGACATTGTTCACGGAATACACTAAGAGTATAGGAAATTCTGGTATCTTAGCGTGTGAAGTATGTAATAATAATATTACCATTAGGTCTTTATATTACTCAATTCATTGAAACAATTAAAATCATATGAGATCAGTTAGAAGTTCTCGGAATTGTTATTACTTCTATCTTCAATCTTATGTGTTAGATATAAAATTCTTCATAGGCTATCTTGCACCCTAACAACCTAAGTTTTCAGGATGATTTAAATGTTTGGATGGTATCAAAGCCTCTTAGAACAAGTGTTCAAAAGTTTGTTCCATGCTGTCCCCATTCTTCATAATTAAATTTCAGCACAAGGTGAAATTAGGATTGTGCTTTATGCATACTTCAAACCCAAAAGGCTTTTGCTAAGGAGCCATGTTCAGAGATATAAATTATAAAACCATCCAGCCAAGAAAGATCACCCACCTTTTGATCTTTAATGATATTCCCACAGCCCTAAAAATAACCAGAAGTAAAACCATAAGATCCTAGAGCCTTCTCGTTATCTATTCTCCAAGTAGTCCTCCTGATATCTTCTCCTCTAGAGGGTCTGACACTCCAGCTAGCTTGCCTTCTGGAGTTATAGCACACCAATCCAATCCTCAATGAAAGGTTTAAATGAATTTTCTGTCATTCAAATATCATCAGCACTTCTAGTCTCATCTCGTATGGCCGTATAAAATTCCTACATCTCATTTTGGATGACTATATGGAGTCATTTGTTTGGCCTGCCTTCTTCTTGGGTGTATTACACCAATCCAATTGCAGGCTTTTGTTCAGAGTCATGGAATATTACTCCTAGACAGATTGATCGATTATTGGAGATATAAACAGGTTAAAAAAAATGCTTGATGTGTCAAGCTGATGGCTGAAATGAACTTCTGGAATCGTTAATTTTTTTTTGCAAGATATATATACCAAGCAGATGGCTGAATTAAAACTTCTGAAATCGTTTTGACCCGTGCTTGTTTATTTGCGCTGTATCTGTATACAATTATTAATACCCTGTAATACTAGCAGACTTTTTCTCTTCTCGAAAAAAAAAACTCTCCTCAAACAATGAGTTTTACCTTGAGCTCATGTGTGGTTATGATTGTTAATATTTTCTTTTTCTTTTCTAGAGAGGGGCAATGACGCCAATGGAAGTATGCGAAGGACTAGGTCTCTTTGAACTAAGGAATAGAAAATGGCACATGCAAGGCACTTGTGCACTTAAGGGAGAAGGCCTTTATGAGGGCTTGGACTGGTTGGCTTCAACTCTGAAGGAGAGAAAAGCTGCTGGATATTCTTCAATAGGAAACTCATCCTTCTAATTGTCCAGGTTTGAACTATCTTACTTACTGTCGTTGATAAGTGGCCTTCCCGTTTATAGTTCCATTACATTATGTGTATTAGTGCAGGTATTTTGGCCTTTGTCATTGACGAATGTGTAGGGTTTGGCCAGTTTCATTCAAGGATGATGTAGAATTGTAATCAATTTTTTTGGGTTTCATTAGGCTACGTCTAAAGCTGATGACGTATATAGATGCTTTGACTTTCAGGGTACTTAGATATGTGATGTGAATTTAATTCGATGTACAGAAGTTTGAGCATGACGAATGAAAACTAACTAGAGGCTCAAGAAATTTATTGGTATATTATTGATGCCCTGTATTACGTGCATGACTACCTTATAGGTGGTGGTGGATACTGGATCGTTGGTTCATTTTCCCTTGGATTTTCCCCATCCTTCTCTTTTCCTTTCTTTCTGTGTGGGTGTGACGTCCAAAACTCTGGCGGATACTTGATTTCAGAAAAAATACGTGATTCTGACCAAAATATCACGAGTTTATCTTACCATGATTCATTTTCAGTTCCGTAGTTGCGATTACTTTCTTAATTTTCATTTGCTTGTCATAAAATACCATTTTCGTCTATCGAAATATTTTTGTACTTCAGGAAATTGTTCTTTACTTAAATCTCTATCCTATTCACCTGTGTACAGACTTCTAGCTTTTTATGGGCTGTGTATCACGATTAAAAATCAATCTTTAAAGCTCAAGCAGGTAATTTACTAAAATTAAAATTTCTGGGCACTATCTATCAAAAGTCAAAGTTAAATTCGGGTAATTTGCAACTTTATCTTTATAATACTGTTCTTAAATTAAATGAGCTTGTTAGTATTTAATTACCAAATGAATGTCAAGTATCAAATAAATCATAATTTATAGATTTCTGAAATAAATATAATTGATAATTATATCTAGCTCTTGTAGCTCAGTTGGTTAGAGCACCCGTTTAGTAAGCGGGAGGTCTTGAGTTCGACTCTCACCAAGAGCAAATATTTGTTTTTTGGCAACGATGGAACACGAACAAACTGCAAGAATTCTCAATGAATTATTTACATTCATGCCAAATTGTTTTTTTGGTGTGGATAACAAATCACGCTTGCATATAGTCAGTGCAAAAATACTCATGTAATGATATATATATATGATTACAAGCACCACCCACAACTATACCAGAACTCTCTCTCTCTCTCTCTCTCTCTCTCTCTCTCTCTCTCTCTCTCTCTATAAATGTACAATACAGATAGCTGTCACATACAATTACAACATTTCTGGCCTAGAACTTGCCGATTTGACCAATGCACAGAGTCACCATCTTTCGTCTCCTATCCAGTTATTTTTCTCTTTTGGTCCTGTAGGACCTTCCTCACCATACAGCTCCACCGGAAGCTTTTTAAGTAAGTTACCGAATGAATTTCGAAGCCTGAGAGGAAGAGCATTTATTATCTTATCCAGCTCAGTTTTTGAACCATAAACAATTTTAGGGCCCCACTCTCTCATAAACTGCAGCCATTGAGGCTCTGTGACAACATCCCCTAGATACTCAGCTGCAACAAGCTCGTAGTGAATGCTTGAGTCCACATACAAATTACTACGAGTAGCATCATTCCTAATGCCGATCCCAAGTTTTGAAGACCCTTGGATATAGGTTCCAGGATGAGGGAAACTCGCATGTCCACTTTTTGATGAGTACACAATAGCTTTATTGCCATCAATATACTCCAAGTCATAGGCATCCACCCATTTACCGCCACTGTGCTGTGAGAAATATATACTCCAAAGCTCTCCATTGAAGTTGCATATACGAAGTGTAACATGCTCCCAGTCCCCCACATGCTCTCCAATCTTGCTAAATCCTATACTTTTAATTCCAAATTTCAGAGTGGAGGGTCCATTGAAGGGGCAAAAAACCCACATTACAATGTCCGTGAAAGTTCCACCAAGGGCTGGCTTCACATGAACATAGAGTTTGGCACTTCTCAAGTCCCCGTGTTTGACAAAATCCCTTCGATCGTCACTTGGCAAATCTATCCAAAACTCCCCATCATTTGTACCCCCACCTGGTAAATTTGAGCCAGTTGCATCAATGGCCTCTCCTGTAGGCACGCCCTTTCTGTACAACAAGGCTCCATTATTGAAAAACCAATCAACAGAAGAAGGCAAGTAAACTTCCTCAGGATGAAAGAAAACAGTAGGACCATAATGCTTTATCAGTGCATGTATTTGGTGGAGGTTTGGCATTGCTGGTAGCTCAGGATTTAGTTTCTTCAAGCACGCAACTGGTAGCTCTTCTTCCATGTTCCAATAACTACTGCAGAAAAAAGTACCTACTGAAACTCCTTTCCCCAGCATGCCACGATCCTGCGGTCTCAAACTCCACACCCGAAATGGAAACTCCGGAATTACAGAGCCAGCATCAAATATTAGGCTGTAAGGTTCACATTTATCAGTGAGGTCAGCACGAACACAAGTCATTTCATCCAAATCGGGCTTATCAGGCTTGTTAGTAACCAAGTAGCCAAGTGCCCTGTAACCTTCAGGAGGCTGGGGTAACCAAAAGTAAGCAGAAACAGATGACATTTTCTTGCTTCCTGCATTGGGACACCATACTAGGGTATAATCAAGGGGATTTCTCAGAGCTGGTAACTTATCTTGGTTGCAAATGTTAGTTGTTTCGGATGAGCAAGTTTCCACTTCCCTAGCAACAAGTACAAAACCCCAAAAAGGCTTGTAACTAGGTTGACAATAGTGACCAAGGATATGAAACCCATCAGGTACTCCCACAGGCTTATAGAATGCAACAGCTTTCCTCATATCTACCATAACATTGCTGTTCCAAACAAACTCAAACCTGGTGACCCTGAACACTTGTATCTCACCAAGATTTACAATTCCAGAAGCAAAACCTTGTCCTGGTAATCACATGTACAATTGCAATAAAGGATTAATCTAGAGACACAAGTTACAAAACATGTTCCAACATTGTCTTAGGATAAGAATAAGATAACCATCAAAATAGATACAAGCTTTGTACATTTCATACCAAAGGCAATTTCCTAAGATTTGATGAATGGTGATTGTAAAACTATACTATTAATTATATGAAGAGCATTGTGGAATTCGGTGCATATAGTAAGGACAAGAGATAAAATTACAATTATGAATGAAAAAGACAAGTTTAATTAAACATGTAAGTTAGCGTTTGGTACGCGGAATTTTGAGGGATTCCCGGAAACTGAATTTTTTTAAATTTTAAATTTTCAGATATTATCGTAAACTGAACGCAAAAATCATATTTTTGAAAATCGAGATTCCCGGACAAATAAAAATTTCTCCTGTACCAAACGCCTCCTACCAAACGCCTCCTGAGAGAATAAAAAACGGTGTTTACCTTGAGGGTGAGGCCATTGAGGAAGCGGAGCGGGAAGAGAAAAGATTGTGGATTGAGGGAGAGTGATGGTATTATTGGAATTCCACTTCCGAGGAAAACAGTTGCAGCGAAGCATATGGAGGAGGCGCAAGAGTTGCGGAGAAACACAATAATAGAAAAACCTTAACAATGGATGCTTTTGCTTCAGATTCAGATTTGATCGCTCAAAACCTATCATCATGAATCAATTCCCCAGCCGTTGGAGATGAGTCATTTTCCTTTTCAGAGTTCATTCAATTTGCGGGTCTCTCTCTCTTTCTTTTTCTTCCATGATAACGCAAACAACTTGTTCGAAGGCACACTTGCGTGTTAGTTAATTCTCAATCATTGCTTCTTGCCTTCACATTTTGATTCTCTGTTACTTTTTGCTATACCAACAACTTTCGTTGTGTTTTATTATTATTATTGTTATTAGATCACATCGTGTTTTTGCATAAATTAATTAAGTATAATTTTTTTTTTTGGATATATGTGAAGATGAATCACATTACTTAATATAAACTACTAAAATCTCTCACGAGTGGCTTATTGTGTATACATTTCTTATGTTTATTAATGGAAAATGTTATAAGGGAAAGGATTCACTTACCACCAAAATAGTTTATCACTTTTACAACTAATTTAATCACCGTTGATTTCGGTTAATTTAACGGTTATAATTTATTGGAAATTAATAACATTTATTATGTCACATTTATTAATTAATTATTAATTCTCAATAAATTATAAATATTAGATTGACGGAAATCAGCGATGATTAAATTAGTTGTAAGAGTGGTAAACTTTTTTGGTGATAAGTATCATGCCCCATGTTATATTTATAAACTTTTTATTTATAAACTCTTACAAATTACACTATATCTTACTGGCAAGACATAATATAGTTTGTAAAATAAAATAGTCAATATAACCCTATTTTTATTAAATATCTTTTCTTTTAATCTATAATTTTTTTAAATTTATTTAACTTTTTTTTTGGTAATCAAATTTATTTAACTTTAAAATACTTGTACAATACACAATATGCTTGCTAATTAGCTATTAAAAAAAGGAAAGAGTCATCTTACCCAAGTCAAATGATTAAAGTCTCTATAATGATTTGTTGTTTGTTATTTAAATAAAGAGTAAATACTCTTTTTGGTCTTCAATAAATTTCGCGATGCCCACTTTAGTTTCTAGTAAATAAAAAGGTCTATCGTGATCCTTAAAAAATTCAAAATAGACCAATTTTAGTCCTTTTAGGGACTAATATGGATCTTTTTTGAATTTGTGAAGGAACATGATTTCAACTAAATGAGTCTATTTTGAATTTATTAAGGATCACGATAAAAAATTTTATTTGTTAGGAAATAAAATGAGCATCGTAAAATTTACTGAGGATCAAAAAAGATATTTACTCTTACATAAATAAAGAGGCGTACATAAATAAAGAGGCGTAAGTGACGTAGGGGGAGAAGCTCTTTGCTATTTATATAGTTTTTGGTATGTAAAGCAGATTTTTATATTTTCTTAATTTCAAGACCTCTCATTATTTCCCATATAATTCAGAATTTTTGAAAAATTTGCTGAAATTTATGTACTATTTATCTACTATTTTTATTTTCAAAATTACTTAAATAAAATATATTCACAAAAAATTTATTTTAAATGAAATTAAACTTTTTACTGTAGCCATTAGCTCTTAAGTCCTATCCATCCACTGAAAGAAGGATTGTTGGAAACCGAATAACCAAGTAGAAGTAGTAACGGACGCACTAAAAGACAAAATGAGATTTCAATGAGAAAATCAACACCCACCATGGATTCCTTTTTTTTTATTTGCCTTCCCTTTCCAACCACTCGTTCTCTCTCTCTCTCACACACACACATACATATACATTTTCCCGGGAAAATAACTGCCTCTGCCATCATCACTAACTTTAACTACTCGTAGTCACACCACACAGCATGAGCATGAGCATGCTCTCATGCCAACGCTCAACAATGTTAGCTCAAAAGTCGTCTCCATTTCTTCACAGATTCCGATTCTTCAAACCTCATCGTTCTAGGTTTCGGTGTATGCTCGACCAAATCGTTGTTCCAGCCTACGATAATGTAATCGCCGCTGCTGCCAGGGCCTCCTGCGTCCATAGCGCCGTCTCCTCCGCCATCACACAGGTGGCCGTCACTGCCGTCGCAATTGCTTCCGGTGCTTGTCTTTCCACCAAGGTTGATTTCTTATGGCCCAAACTGCAGGAACAACCAGGTTATTTATCTTCTTTTTCTGCTTTCTTCTCTTTCTGTTTCGCTCTTTTGCACAGTCACACCTGAACTTGAGAGAGAGGTTGGAGCGCTGATTCTGATTCATTAGAGTCACTTATGGTTTGTGACGCCAAATGAAAGAGTAGCTTGTATATGATTTTTGTTTTTCCTTCAACGATTAACGGATTGAAGACTTTGGCTATAGGCTCGGTTTACGATGTATTTCTTCTTTTTTTCATTTGTAACAAAACAAGCTTGAGGTGGATCGTCACGTTTCAACATCAAATAGTGCTGAGATTGAATGTAATGAATAATCAGTAGTTATTTGCATGCGTTAGAAATTTTCTATTGCTGGTTCTGTCACTACATGATAGGATCTACTAGTTAGTTTTCTTATTAATAAAAATTATCCTCCTCCTCCTCCTCCTCCTCCATGTTCCTATGTTAATAAAATAAAATTAAATAACATGCAGGTACCGTTATGCAGGATGGAGTAGATGTTACTGGCTATCCTGTATTTAATGATGCAAAGGTTTAATATCTCTACTTGCGTTAGGATTTGTATGTTCTCTTGTTATATCATTAAAATACCTTCTGTGTGAAGGCAGGTACAGAAGGCTATAGCTTTTGCAAGAAAAGCACACCGTGGCCAAATGCGGAAGACAGGAGACCCTTATTTAACACACTGTATCCATACAGGAAGAATTTTGGCAGCGTTGGTTCCATCAAGTGGTAAACGAGTATGAACTCCTCTGATTAGTTATTAAAGTTTCAAAGTGACTGAATTTGTTATCCAGGAAAACAAGAAGTCATTGGCTGACTTCTTTTCCTCCTACACTCTATGAAATAAAGATTGTTGGTTTTCAAATTTTTTAGCCACTTGGAATTTTCCTTTTTCCTTAGCAGCATAGTCTGGATAATGTATACCGTTCTGGAACAAATGAATGGGTTTACTCTTGATTACAATTCTAGCCAGGAATATAATTGACAATCTTATATTTATATTTATCAGAACGCATAAATTTGTGCTTACACCATATAATTCAACAAACATATGCACTAGGCCTTCTTTTATAATGTTAAACAATTCTTAAGGAACACGTTAGTGAAACATTAAACTTGACATAGTATTATCAATTATGTTGATACATATCAATGTCATTTATCTTAATTTGTTCATGACTTTAGCTTTGATAATATTAGTTATTAGATAATATATGATATATATATATTTTCTGGGGAAACAAATATTTTTAAATTTTTCTGCTGTTTCCACCAAGTCTACGATATGTTTCTTGCGCATCTCCATTTCCAAATTAATTGAAAAGCATCTGAAATCAATGTTTTTCCTCGTACCAGGTTTAACCTTTGACGTTGCTTCTGAAACAGCTGAATTGAACCTTTCCTACTCTGAACTGCATTTAGTATGATACTATTATTTAACACATGTTAACTTTTATGCTACAATTAGCTTTTGTGTTTTTGTGATGCATGCATTACATGTCAGAACATGTTTCCTTAACTGTTCTTTGAGATATTGATACTCTGTTTCAGGCTGTTGACACGGTAGTGGCCGGTATCCTACATGATGTGGTTGATGACACATGCCAAAGTCTGCAGAACATTGAGGCAGAGTTTGGGGATGATGTGGTCAAATTGGTAGCCGGTGTTTCAAGGTTAAGTCATAGAAATCAGGTATCATAAAGAATAAAGAATATCTTCCTAATATTTTTTTAATCTTGAAGCAGGTGGCTCATTATAATTTTCCATCTTTAGCTAATTGTTAGATTCCAATTTACTACACACCTTGATAGAGGATGAAATAAAGATAATAGTTTTATATGTTACACAGAAATATAAAGTATTTGTAATCCCTTCACCTAACAATTTAATCTTAAGCTTTTGGATTGTGTTATTAGAGCCTTTATAACCAAGTTGTCTGAAGTTCATTCTTGTTGCCCATTCTTTATAATGAAAATAAATTTCAGTACAAGGTATTGGAGATCTGTAAACCATTTCCAAGTATGCACATAATATATTAAGCTTCTAGGAGAGTTAATCTCTGACATTTATCGCATAGCTATTGCATACTGAATCAAAACACTCTTAGTTGGGGTAAATCCAGTGTAATATTTCTCTGAGAATACTGTACCAGCAGTATGCTATCATTACTAGTGTGGTATACGGTTCAACTTTCCCTCCCAATTTCCCTTGATTGCCTTATTGGAAATATGTTACACAAATCACTCAATTTCCCTTGATTGTCTCTCATGCAATCTGTTACATCAATCATTCAATTCTCCTTGATTGCTTCTCTGCACTCTTCCCTAAGATAATGGTAATAGGCAGTTTCCAACACATACCTATGATCCAATACCTCAAGAGATTAGTGATGAGTGATCACATGTATTCTGCTTTTTCATATTTGTATATTAGATGCTTGTAACTTAATTCTCCTAACAACTCTGGTGGGTATTACTGTTTTCTTTCATTACTCTATTATTTAATAACTACATTATATTTTGCAGCTGTTACGCAGACATCGGAGGGTAAGTGTGAGCCAGGGTGTCCTTGGCGAAGAAGAGGTATAACATCAATATTTGACATGTACCGCTTAGCTACTGAGACTCTTGAATATAATTTGGTTGTGTTAGTAATTAGTAACAAAATAGAAAGAAAAGAATGCCTGCCTAACATAGGTTTAAACACTGCAAAGATCAATATGTGAAGTGAAGAATGTATCATATTCTCCTCTTGCTGTATTATGGATATTTGATAATTTTCCTTGTAGAAGCTTTGAAGTCGGGAAAAATTTATACATAATCTTTTTAATTTTATGACAATAATCTTCTACAAAAGAGGTTGATGTGACAACTTTTTGTATCTGTCATTATAATGCATCTGATGGTTGGTCAAGATAATAGTGAAACTATATGCCTTTTTAGATTTGTAAAACAAATATCAGCAGAGAGTATTCTGATGGTTGCATTCTTAATCTATTAGGCAAGTAATTTACGAGTGATGCTTTTGGGAATGGTTGATGATCCACGTGTTGTGCTCATCAAGCTTGCAGATCGACTTCACAACATGAGAACAATGTACTTGCTCTGAGCTTCTCCAATTTTTTTTGCCTTAATGCCCAATTATTGCTTGTCTTCTTTGTTTTGCCTTTTTTTATCCTTCACTTTGTAACACCCCGTTCTAGAACCGGTTTGTTAACATCGCATTATGATATTAAGTGTAACACCCCGTTCTAGAACCGGTTTGTTAACATCGCATTATGATATTAAGCGCAGTTACAATCACATGGGTTCAATTAAAATCCGGATAATTTTTTCATTTTAAAACGTACCGAACTTATAATACCCAATTTCGTGATCATAACCATATTACCTTGCGGAAACAGATAAATTAAGCTTAACATCATGTTCATTTCCCATTTTTAAACCATTAATTTACTTCTTGTTTAATTCAATACTTCTATTATATAGTAGGTTTCTTCATTAGCTACCCGTGGCTTCAAACCGTGCTCAAATCGGAGCACTGTAGTCCAAGTTAGGACAATTTGAAGCAACACAAGAGAGTGTTGGTCACAGGCCCAGCGCGCTTCAGCGCGCTACCGGGCGCTCAAGCGCGCGCTATCGGGCGCTAAAGCCTCCATCTGGGCGCTTAAGCGCACGGAGGCAGTAAGCATCAGCATTTCCAGTGTGGATGGGCGCTTAAGCGCGCAACAGGGCGCTCAGGCGCGCTAGCCTGGGCGCTCAAGCTCCCACTGGGACGTTTTAGCGCGCAGAGACAGAAGCATTTCCTCATACAGTGGCTAAGGGCGCTTAAGCGCGGGCCAGGGCGCTCCAGCGCGCAATCCTGGGCGCTTAAGCCCCCACTTGGGCGCTCCAGCGCGAGGAGGCAGAATGCATTGGCACTCGCAGGGGCAGCAGGGCGCTTGGGCGCGCTCCTGGGCGCTTAAGCGCGCTGCCAGGGAATTCCAATCCCCACATTTCTCAAGTCCAAGCCTAGGGGAAAATGCATCCCCATTACATACCCCAATTGTTCATGCCCCAAAACTAAATCCTAGCCTCATCCAACCTCTCCTCATGAGATTTAGCTAGAATTTGGGCAGCATGACCTTTGTTTTCTCATCGTTTACCAGTTTAAACAAAAGGGTACCTAATTGATTTTCAGCCCAACCAATTCAACAACTCAATACATAACAAGCATGCATATATTGAATTCCAAGTAGGCATCATTTACATTACATATCTTTTACAAATCATAGAACTTAGCTTACAAAACACTATGATCATTCCCTTGGCTCCCATCAACAATAGGTGTAACCAAAGGCATGAGCATAGGCTAAGTTCATCCAATGAATCAAGATATACATATGATCATGGGCTTTCAAAATAAAATCCTATACATGTCAACTACAAAAGGCATGCATAAACTCAAAGAAGTGCCATATATCATGCATAATCCAGATATGGCCACTTGCCACCAGAGGCTCCTGCAGCATCCTTACCTGAAAGGGGGTCCCCACAACACGGGGTGAGATATACGAATATATCCAGTAAACCAGGGGTCCTTGGAGCATCTCCACCCCACAGTTCCATATCAGTGTAATAGCAATAACAATAATAATGCAGTAAATACATATCTATGCAAAGTGCAATACATCTCCAGGAGAAATCCCTCGAGCTCTCAAGCTGTCCTAAGGAAACTCAGATGCAAATAGTCCTACTGGCCAGCTAACTACCAAGTATGATTTACGCATCGTCATGCCACATACCAACATAGGGAAACACCATCCTATGCCACACCAAATGCATACACATACGTATAACAAAGCATTACACTATTTTATTGCATTTATATACACTATAATCACCACTACCCTTTCAGGGCTTGGTGGAACAATCAAGGGAATTACACCCAAGGTCCGAAGGCTTACCTCAATGCTTCAGTCAACCTTTGTTCACCACCAACAGGTTCCACAGTCAGTCAATTACAATACTTCACTTCTCAAACAAAACCTACACAAGGTTTAATGCAATTAACACATATTGCATCCAATAACATCTCATAGCTATCAACCAAGCTATACAATTCATACCAAACATAAGCATGAACTCACCTATCCAATGGAGCTAATCAAGCTCCATAGCTTGCTCCAATGGTTGATCACTCACGGTTGGTCCAAATGTCTCAATCCTAGACATCACAAGGACCCAATCAATCATTCAACTCACTAATTGTTCAACATGCTAGAATACTAACCAATCCAAGCATGAATTTTCCAATATTATGAACAATTATCAAATGACTATCTAGGCTCATTTCCACCGATTAAATGACGTTCCTAGCATTTTTCACAACATGCTCTAAGCTTAAATCTTCCTAGAACATAGCTAATTCAACTACATTTCATAAAAATCCCAATTTACTATTCACAAACCCTAACTCATGCAAATTTCAAGGAATCATGAGGTTCAAGGGTTAGAATCTTACCACCAATGGTCACACAACCAAGCAAGGAGTGTTCCTCAAGCTCCCATGGAGGTTGAACTTCCCAAAACCCCAAAATCACTCAAATGGTCGAATTTTTGAGGGGTAATATCTCTCTCCACAATGCTCCCCACTCAAAACAAAGCTAGGATTATGAAAGAGGGGAAGATTCTAAGTGATTTAGGCTTTTGAATCACTCCAAAACCATCGGTTTGAAAATCACTCAACCTCTTTTCTTTCTCTCTCTCTCTCTCTCTCCTCTCTCTTCTTCTTCTCTTTCTGGGCGACGGGTTGGGTGGGAAATGGGGGTTCTTTTGGTGACTTAAGTCACTTAACATAGGTTAAGTGGCTCTAAGCGGGTATTGGTTCGTCTATCTATTTAACTCCAATAATTACCAAACTTTACCCAAAAGTCTGGAATATTATTCTAGGAATATTACTATTTTTATTTTTATATTTTGGGTACTTTTGACAGTACCCATTTATACCCCTTAATTTTCACTGAGTACACTTTTTAACTCCAAAGTGACTCAGATTCATTTTATTAAGCCTCATACTTAATTTCACCCAGTAAAACATGTTTAATTAATTAATTACACTTGATTTCCTAATTAATTAATATGGGCTATTATAGTCACCCCACCTTTTAGCGATTTTGTCCGCAAAATCAAGAACGTACCTGTCCTTAAACTCAGGATATTGCCGGAGAAGCTCATCTTCCCGCTCCCAAGTGGACTCTTCAGGCGTCCTTCCTTCCCACTGGACTTTCACCATAGGAATAGATTTATTTCTCAGCTTCTTCTCATCTCTTTCGAGTATCTTCAGTGGTCCAATAGGAGTCTTCAAATTCTCCCGGATTTCAACATTATCAGGTTGAACCACATGAGAAGGATCAGCTACATATTTCCTCAGCTGAGAAACATGAAACACATCATGTAAATTTGCTAATTGCGGAGGTAAGGCAAGCTGGTAGGCAACCGGTCCCACCCTACGAAGAATCTGGTAGGGTCCAATAAATCTCGGACTCAGCTTCCTCACTCCAAGGGCTCGTCCCACACCCGTAACCGGTGACAGCTTCAGGAACACATGATCTCCCTCCTCAAACTCTAGAGGTCGATGCTTGAGATCATAGTAACTTTTCTGACGATCCTGAGCCTTTTTCAGACGATCCCTAATCATTTTGATCTGCTCAGTAGTCTCCTGAACAAAATCCAATCCAAACCGCTCTGTGTCTCCAACCTCTGACCAACAAGTAGGTGTCCTACACCTGCGACCATACAAGGCCTCGTAGGGAGCCATACCCAGACTAGCATGGAAACTATTATTATATGAAAACTCAACCAGTGGGAGATATCGATCCCATGCAGTACCCTGCTCCAGGGTGCAAGCCCTCAGCATATCCTCCAACGTCTGAATGGTCCTCTCAGTCTGACCATCCGTCTGTGGGTGATAAGCAGTGCTCAGTCTCAACTGAGTGCCAAGAGCCTCCTGCAATGCTCCCCAGAAGCGAGAAGTGAACTTCGGGTCCCGATCACTAACAATGCTTTCAGGCACCCCATGAAGCCTCACAATCTCCTTCACATAGAGCCTAGCCAATCTCTCCGCAGAGAAATCTACCCGAACTGGCAAAAAGTGTGCGGATTTTGTCAATCTATCCACAATCACCCATATAGAATCATAACTAGCCTGTGTTCGCGGCAATCCCACTACGAAATCCATGGAGATACTCTCCCATTTCCATTCAGGAACATCCAGAGGTTGCAACATACCAGAAGGCTTTTGATGCTCAATCTTTACCTTCTGACAAATGAGACACTTAGAGACAAATTCGGCAATATCTTTCTTCATACCAGGCCACCAGAAATTCATCTTTAGGTCCTGATACATCTTTGTAGCTCCCGGATGAACTGTAAAATGACCCTTATGAGCCTCTGTCATCACTTCTTCCGCCAACTGCCTAGGTACAACTACACGACCCTGATATAATAGTATACCCTCATCATTGCAGGATACACCACTCTGACCTTTTAGTCGTCTAGCACTTTCATTTTGCAGCTGGGCTTCTTTGATTCTGGTCATCAGTTCATTCTCAATGCTCGTGATTTCAAAGCCACAAATTTTACATGGAAAGATTTTAGATAATTGAATATCTCTGAACCTCTCTATCACATCATAATCTCTAATCATCATGCTTGATATGCTCACAGATTTACGGCTCAGTGCATCAGCTACAACATTAGCCTTGCCAGGATGATATTTCAATTCAAAATCATAGTCTTTTAGGAACTCGGTCCACCGTCGTTGTCTCATATTCAGCTCCTTTTGATCAAACAAGTATTTCAAACTCTTGTGATCGCTGAATATTGCAAATTGCATTCCATACAAGAAATGCCTCCACTGTTTCAACCCAAAAACAATTGCAGCAAGCTCAAGGTCATGGGTTGGATAATTTTCTTCATGCGGTTTCAATTGCCTCGATGCATAAGCTACCACTCGCCTATCTTGCATCAGCACACATCCCAATCCCTTCTTGGAAGCATCGCTGTATAGCTCAAATTCACCTTCCGGGTCGGGAAGTACTAACACCGGAGCGGTCGTCAGTTTCTCCTTAAGGCTCTGAAAGCATTCTTCACATTCTTGTGTCCAAACAAATGGAGTATCCTTCCGGGTCAAACGGGTCAATGGCAACACCATGGCTGAAAATTCTTTAATGAATCTCCGGTAATAACCAGCCAAACCCAGAAAACTTCTTATTTCTGTTACTGTCTTGGGTCTCTCCCAATCAACAACTGCCTCTATCTTGCTAGGATCAACCGCTACTCCCTCAGCAGAGATAACGTGACCCAGAAATTGCACTTGAGAAAGCCAAAATTCACATTTAGAAGGCTTTGCATATAACTGTTTCTCTCTGAGAATTTGCAACACAGTTCTCAAGTGACCTTCATGCTCTTCCTTACTCTTCGAATATATCAGGATATCATCAATAAACACAATCACGAATTGATCCAGAAACGGCTTAAATATGCGATTCATGTAATCCATAAACACCGCAGGAGCATTAGTGAGTCCAAATGGAATTACTTGATACTCATAATGTCCATATCTAGATCGGAAGGCAGTCTTCGGAATATCTTCCTGCCTAATTCGGATTTGATGATAACCCGACCTCAAATCAATCTTTGAGAAGACACAAGCACCCCTCAACTGATCAAGCAAATCATCTATGCGAGGGAGAGGATACTTGTTCTTAATGGTAACCTTATTCAACTGACGGTAATCAGTGCACAATCTCATGCTACCGTCCTTCTTCTTAACAAATATGACTGGTGCTCCCCACGGGGACACACTTGGCCGGATAAACTGCTTAGCCGAAAGCTCTTCAATATGCTTCTTTAACTCGGCTAATTCCGGTGGTGACATCCTATACGGAGCCAGAGAGATAGGCCCCACACCAGGCAACAGATCAATCGTGAACTCAATCTCTCTATGAGGCGGAAGTTGTGGAATTTCATCTGGAAACACATCCACAAACTCCCTCACCACGGAAATAGTGCCAATCTCCTCATGACTTCCGCCTACTAAACCCCCACAAAGACATATCCCAATGCCCCGGCCCTCAAAGCCTTTCTAACCTGCAACACAGATAGATATGGGGAAGAACTAGTAGCAGAATCATCAGCATCAAGCACAATCCTTTTACCGCAGCAGTCTATCATAGCACAGTTCTTTGACAACCAGTCCATACCCAAGATAACTTGAAGGCTGATCATAGGTAAACAAATAAAATCCAGCACGTAATCTCGGCCTTCATATTTGAATTCAACATCTTTACACAACACGGATGTATAACACTCCTCTCCAGTAGCAGTAACCACTTTCATTGGAGGGCGAATGTCATACATTTGCAAATTTAGCCCAACGGCCATAAAATCAGACATACAGGAGTGTGTAGCTCCTGAATCAAACAACACTTCAACATCCATATTATCAATGTAAATTGTACCTTTCACTAGATTCGGAGCCTTCTCCGATTGTTGACGGTCCATGGTATATACTCTACCAACCGTCTGAGACTCTAGCATAGTTTGAACAACAGAGACCGGAACAGCAGTAGCTTGAACTGCCATAGTCCTTGCTTCATTCTGAGGACACTGCCTGGAGTAGTGACCGGATCTTCCACATTTAAAGCAAATCACCTCACCAGTAGCACATGGACCTCTATGCTCTTTGCCACATCCCTTGCACTTGGGAGGAGGTCCTCTATCAACAAACTTCTTCTGAGTACCGGGTTTTTTGAACAAGTCAAAGGGCTTATTCGCATTCAGCTTCTTGCCTTGCACCTTCCTGTTCTTCCAATAACCTGAGCCCGTTGCTTTATTGGAACTAGGTGCCTGGGCCTCAGAAGACTTCTTGGTTTGGGACACCTTATACACTTCTTCCACCTTTCTACACTGGTTTACAAACCGACTGAACTCTCGGATGTCACAATTTGACATCTTCCGAGACATCTTCTCATTAAGACCCCATTGGAACTTGGAGGTCATTTCAGCCGGGGTGGGTAAGGCTCGCCCATAGTTGGCGTATTTCACCAACTCATTGAATTTTGAGAAGTATTGGTCAATAGACATCGACCCTTGTTTGAGATCGTTATACTCATTCTGCTTTTGTTCCCTAGCCTCTCTAGGGAAGTAGTTATCCAAGAACAATGTCTCGAATAACCGCCATGTGATCTCCCGACCTTCAGCTTCTAATGGCTGCACGGTATTTGTCCACCAATCTTCTGCTTCCTCTTCCAGCATATAAACAGAGTAAGCCAACTTCATTGCGTCAGGGCACCTCATCACCCTGAATATCTTCTCCATAGCTTGGAGCCATTTTGCAGCCGCCATTGGCTCATAACCTCCCTTAAAAGAAGGAGGTTTATGTTTTGGAAAGCCATCAATCTCCTTTCCTCCATTTCATGATCACCGACATTTTCAACTTGAGGTTGACGAACCTCAGTGTGATGACTCCGACTTCCGGAGTGGTGACTACCTTCACCCTCATTGTTACCCACTCCACCCTCTTCCTGTGAAGGAGGTGGAGAAGGCGTAGCAGTGTGAGGAGGAGGAGTGGGTTGCCGGTTCACGGGCCTAGGACCCCTCAACGTCCTCAGCTCGGTCATCATCGCGGCCATAGCAGTCCGCGAGTCTTCATTTGTCTTTAACAAATTTTCATTGGCTTGCCTGCTAGCAGCCAACTCTCTCTGAACGGCTGCAAGAGCTTCAGCCACGGGATCAGGCTGTACGCCCGTTGCCCCACGGCCACTTCTAGGCCTCACAAGAGCAGCCAAAACAGGTTCTGGCTGAGCATTGGTGTTTGATGGTCCGGGGTTGTTTCGGTTCCTCGTCATGTCACTACACATGTTACACAAAGAAGTGAGTTGATCAGGCCCACACTTAGTGATCACAAATGCAATAATCATACAGAGTACTAAAACAACTATAAAGCATCAAACACTAAGCATACTCAACAATAGCTAACAGTTATTCCCAACGAAACTGCTCTGATACCATAAAATGTAACACCCCGTTCTAGAACCGTTAACATCGCATTATGATATTAAGCGCAGTTACAATCACATGGGTTCAATTAAAATCCGGATAAATTTTTCATTTTAAAACGTACCGAACTTATAATACCCAATTTCGTGATCATAACCATATTACCTTGCGGAAACAGATAAATTAAGCTTAACATCATGTTCATTTCCCATTTTTAAACCATTAATTTACTTCTTGTTTAGTTCAATACTTCTACTATATTGTAGGTTTCTTCATTAGCTACCTGTGGCTTCAAACCGTGCTCAAATCGGAGCACTGTAGCCCAAGTTAGGACCATTTGAAGCAACACAAGAGAGTGTTGGTCACAGGCCCAGCGCGCTTCAGCGCGCTACCGGGCGCTCAAGCGCGCGCTATCGGGCGCTAAAGCCTCCATCTGGGCGCTTAAGCGCACGGAGGCAGTAAGCATCAGCATTTCCAGTGTGGATGGGCGCTTAAGCGCGCAACAGGGCGCTCAGGCGCGCTAGCCTGGGCGCTCAAGCTCCCACTGGGACGTTTTAGCGCGCAGAGACAGAAGCATCTCCTCCTTCAGTGGCGAAGGGCGCTTAAGCGCGGACCAGGGCGCTCAAGCGCGCAACCCTGGGCGCTTAAGCCCCACCCTGGGCGCTAAAACACGAGGGGGCAGTAAGCCACCCAACTTTCTGCAGCAAGGGGCGCTTAAGCGCACGCCAGGGCGCTCCAGCGCGCAATCCTGGGCGCTTAAGCCCCCACTTGGGCGCTCCAGCGCGAGGAGGCAGAATGCATTGGCACTCGCAGGGGCAGCAGGGCGCTTGGGCGCGCTCCTGGGCGCTTAAGCGCGCTGCCAGGGAATTCCAATTCCCACATTTCTCAAGTCCAAGCCTAGGGGAAAATGCATCCCCATTACAAACCCCAAATGTCCATGCCCCAAAACTAAATCCTAGCACTCATCCAACCTCTCCTCATGAGATTTAGCTAGAATTTGGGCAGCATGACCTTTGTTTTCTCATCGTTTACCAGTTTAAACGAAAAGGGTACCTAATTGATTTTCAGCCCAACCAATTCAACAACTCAATACATAACAAGCATGCATATATTGAATTCCAAGTAGGCATCATTTACATTACATATCCTTTACAAATCATAGAACTTAGCTTACAAAACACTATGATCATTCCCTTGGCTCCCATCAACAAAAGGTGTAACCAAAGGCATATCTATGCAAAGTGCAATACATCTCCAGGAGAAATCCCTCGAGCTCTCAAGCTGTCCTAAGGAAACTCAGATGCAAATAGTCCTACTGGCCAGCTAACTACCAAGTATGATTTACGCATCGTCATGCAACATACCAACATAGGGAAACACCATCCTATGCCACACCAAATGCATACACATACGTATAACAAAGCATTACACTATTTTATTGCATTTATATACACCATCACAACCTCTACCCTTTCAGGGCTTGGTAGAACAGTCAAGGGAATTACACCCAAGGTCCGAAGGCTTACCTCAATGCTTCAGTCAACCTTTGTTCTTCACCAATAGTTTCAGCAATCAACTTTTACAAACATACACCAATTTCAATGAGCTATTCAAGCTCCATAGCTTGCTCCAATGGTTGATCACTCACCGTTGGTCCAAATGTCTCAATCCTAGACATCACAATGACCCAATCAATCATTCAACTCACTAATTGTTCAACATGCTAGAATACTAACCAATCCAAGCATGAATTTTCCAATATTATGAACAATTATCAAATGACTATCTAGGCTCATTTCCACCGATTAAATGACATTCCTAGCATTTTCCATACATGCTCTAAGCTCCATTCTTCCTAGAACATAGCTAATTCAACTACATTTCATAAAAATCCCAATTTACTATTCACAAACCCTAACTCATGCAAATTTCAAGGAATCATGAGGTTCGAGGGTTAGAATCTTACCACCAATGGTCACACAACCAAGGATTGATGGCTCCTCAAGCTTCAATGGAGGTAGAAACTCTCAAAACCCCAAATTTCTCCAAAGGGCCGAATTTTTGAGAGGCAATATCCCTCTCCACAATGCTCCCCACTCAAAACAAAGCTAGGATTATGAAATAGGGGAAGATTTAGAGTGGTTTAGGCTTTTGAATCACTCCAATCGGTTGGGATTTGCTCCCTCCTCTCTCTCTTCTTCTCTCTCCCTTTCTCCTCCTTCTCCTTCTTCTTCTTTCTCCTTCTTTTCTATTTCTGGCGTCGACGGGCTGGGTGGGAAATGAGGGTCATTTGGTGACTTAAGTCACTTAACATAGGTTAAGTGGCTCTAAGCGGGTATTGGTTCGTCTATCTATTTAACTCCAATAATTACCAAACTTTACCCAAAAGTCTGGAATATTATTCTAGGAATATTACTATTTTTATTTTTATATTTTGGGTACTTTTGACAGTACCCATTTATACCCCTTAATTTTCACTGAGTACACCTTTTTAACTCCAAAGTGACTCAGATTCATTTTATTAAGCCTCATACTTAATTTCACTCAATAAAACATGTTTAATTAATTAATTACACTTGATTTCCTAATTAATTAATATGGGCTATTATAGTACTGCCGGTGCCGAAGTAGGTGGAAGGGGAACCATCTGAAGTGGCACTGCCTGCACTGCAGTAGCCCTTGCTGTCGCTGACGGACAGTCTCTGGAGAAGTGGCCCTCCTTGCCACACTGAAAGCAAATCAACTGGCCGGTAGAGCACGGCCCAAAATGAGTCTTCCCGCATCCCGAACACCTGGGAGCAGGAGGTCTCGCTGCACTCCCCTGAACAGAAGTCCTCTTGAACTGACTCGGCGCCTGCCGAGCTGCCAACTGTTTACCCTTGCCCTTGTTCCCAAACTTCCTGTCTCGCCAAGAAGTGGAACTACCAACTGCAACCTTCGTCGCCTCAGCAACCTTGGCCTTCTTGGCCTTACTCGAGCTGTAGTAATCTTCAATATCACGACACTGCTGAAATAGTGTCCCAAAATCTCTAGAAGCAGAACCAGCAATATCCTCACTAAGTCTGCGGAACTTAGCAGCCATAAATGTAGGAGTAGGCCTCGCCATCCTGAAGTGTGCAAACTTCACCAACTGGTTGAACTTGGCCAGGTACTCGTCCACAGACAACGAGCCCTGAACCAATCTGTCAAACTCTCCTTGCTGCCTCTCCTGAGCGTCATATGGAAAGTACTGACCTAAGAAGAAGTCCTCAAACATAGGCCAAGTCATCACATGACCCTGCATCTCGTAGACATGAGAAAGGTTTGTCCACCACTCATGGGCATCGCCCTCCAGCATGTAAGTAGCGAACATCAACTTCTGCGGATCTGTGCACTGCATGACCCGAAAAATCTTGTAAAACGCCTGAAGCCAACGTGCAGCAGCAACAGGATCAAAGGATCCATCAAAGGCAGGTGGCTTATGCTTATGGAAAGCATTCATCCGGCGATCGATCTCATCACGATCCTCAACAAAAACAGGGACGGTCTGCATGGCCCCCGTAAGATGACTGCCATCTCCCATCCTACTCTGAGAGTCATCCTGCAGACTGGGTGGAGGTGGTGGTGGTGGTGGCGGTGGAGGTGGTGGTGGTGGAGCATGACCAACACCGGGGCCATTCCTCATCTCCTCTAACATGACTCTAAACATCGTCATGTTCGCCAGACGGTTGGCCTCCAACACGTCCTCCGTGGCCTTCCTGTTCGCCTCTCTGACAGCATCCAGCATGGCCTGGTTTGCCATTCTCATGGCCTCCTGGTCGGCTAGTCGGGCCGCCTGCATCTCAGCTAATGCGGCCAGGACAGGATCGGGCCGATCCTCCGAAGTCTCGCGGTTTCTTCCGGGTCTTACCATGATTCTGCACAAGTTACACAAATTATGAGTTGATCAGGCCCACGCAATGTGGTCACATATGCATTATCATAATAATACTCAACGGAGCAAACACACAAAACAGACAAAACCAAACATCCTAATCATTGCAATACATACAGGCTTTTCCCTTGAACTGTTGCTCTGATACCATAAAATGTAACACCCCGTGTATACCCGGAATATTAACATTACATCGTATTAAGCGGTGCTTAATTAAAAATGTGGAATATTCTTTTTCTTTTCAATTATGACGTCATTATCAATTACCAACTTGATTACTTAATCAATTTCATAAAATAACGCCTGTATGTAAATTGCACTAAGACATCTACTGAAATACCTCAATATATAGATAAAGTGTGTATCTAAATCACGGTATTACATCAAGTAATCCGGACAATATTCTGATACATTATTACAACTCCAAAAGACTCAAGACATAAAAATACTATGTGTCATGGACAATCCCCATGCTCACCAAATAGACATAGTAAACAACAATCTCAACATAAAACTCCAAAATCATAACTGAAGCTATAAGCATATAAACAACATGCAAATCCAGCATCCAATCATGGCAGCATAAAATAACAACACTCTAACTCAGCTCCGGCCTCCTGTCGCCTGAGGTCTCAACATTACCTGACCCTGAAATAAGCATTCCCCAAACGTGGGGTGAGATCTCTAAACTAGAAATCTCAGTAAGACAAGGGGTCCTCAAGGATCTTCCACCCAAAGCTCACTTACATGTGCAATATAAGTTCAAAAAGCATTTATATCATTATCAGTTCTAAAACTATGTAGTGCAACAGATATCTATGGCATGTGTGTAATCACTATCTACTGGCCAGAGAAATGTAGGAATACGTCTATTCCCTACATGTAGTACAAGGAACACCGCTTGCACCTCACCCACAGCCTCACCCTCTTGTATGTTCTATATACTCAGGCTTACCGTATAGGTGGAACACCTCCATGCATATCATCAAGGCACTAACATATAATAGCTCAACATCATTTCCAAAACATCAAAAGCATGTAACACAGCATGCATATACCATATCCCCATGGGACATGGTGAAACCACAACATGGCTAAACCGAGGACACGAAAGCTTACCTCTAAGCTAGCTATCCAATGCCACAAGCTCAAAGTCCAATCACAGCAGATCACAATCTGATATGGACCAAACATAAATCAATAACATGTACCACATGCATACAAATTAAAGACAACACCTTTTCATTACGTTTTCAAGTCTTAAAGCTTCTAACAAAGCCACAAGCCCTAAATCCCATGATTCTGGCTTAATCCATTAAATATAGAAGTTCAAGTTCATCAAACTAGGATCCACAAACCCCCAATAGCCTACTGTACACACAGCACAGCTGCTGTTCTGCGAAATCCCATAATATCCGGATATCTCACTGTCCATATCCGGATATGCAATATCCGGATATACAGATTCACATATCCGGATATCCAATATCCGGATATCCCCAAACCACGTATCCGGATATCCAATATCCAGATATCAGTTCGACAAATATCCGGATATCTCACGACAGAATGCAGTTTCTGCATTTTCGTGGAGATATCCCTTAAAGGTTCCCTTTTTACCGATTTTAAACACCTAATCATGCATTTCTAGATGTGTTAAGCCTCACCCAACAACAAGTTATCATCTTTTAACCTTAACATGCATCAAGTTACCATTTTTAAGCCTTAAAACTCAAGTTAAAGGTTGATATACATACCAAAGCTCAAAAACAGCAAAAGGAGATGCTCTTGGAGCTCACAATCAGACTCAAGCTACTATCACAAGAGGATGCACGAAAATGAACACAAGATGACTCTTTTACTCAACAAGAAGACACCTTGAAGCATCAAAATGCCCAGAAAAGGTCACACCCCTCAAGAACAGCAAACACAGCTCTTCAAACTCCCTCACACAGGTTCTCTAACTCAGAAACACCACCCCAATGTAGTCCCAAGGCCAACCCTCACCCTCACCAAGTGTTTAAATGGAAGAACAAGCATCAAAGGTGAATTCTTGCTCAAGAAATGGTGAAGAAGGCAAGGAAAGAGTGTTTTCTGGTCAGCCTCCAAGTTACTCACGTAGAGAAATCTGATCCTAGGGTTTTGTGCCCATAATGGGAGTATTTATAGCCCAAACACACTTAAACACACAGTATTAACTGTAATTGCTACGCTTAAAATTTTAATCCCAAACTTTGGATTCTAAAACTACATAATTTTCTAAGAATTATCATATTTTTCTTATATTTTTCTGAGCACCTTTCCGGTACGCGCTTTTCAAAGCCAGTACCGGTTTCTAGCACCAGTTCTCATTATTTGGACTTAAAACTCGTTTTACAAGTCCTACATGTTATTCTAGTAATTATCATGCACTTACTTTAATTTTTCGGGATACTTTTTTGGTACACATTTATACCGACTAGCAGAACCGGTATCTGCACTTTTCTTCCGAAAAGCGACTTTTAGCATTCTTAATCACTTATTATGATTATTATGCCTCATAAATAATTATTAGGGTCAATTATGGAATCATTTCTTATTTTTGCATAATTAATTAATTAAATACCTTAATTAACGGTGCGGGTTCTTACAAGTTCAATGCTTAAAAATGGTACATTGATACATGTAAAGGTTAAAAGATGATAACTCAATGTTGGGTAACGATTAACACAACTAGAAATGCATGCTTAATGTCTAGAATCAATAAAAACCCAACCTTGAAAGGATATTTTCACGAAATGCAGTTTCTGCATTCTGTCGTGAAATATCTGAATATCTGCCCGAGAAATATCCGGATATGTGATATCCGAATATGGGATTTGGATATCCGGATATGGGAATCTGGATATCCGGATATTGTATATCCGGATATGGTCTGTGAGATATCCGGAAATTGCATATCCGGATATGTCCCGTAGAATATCCGAATATTCTGGGATTTCAAAGAACAGTAGCTGTGCTGTATGGACAGTAGGCTATTGGGACTTTGTGGACCCTAGATTGATGAAGTTGAACTTCTGTAATTAATGAACTAAGTCAGAATCATGTGATTAAGGGCTTGAGGCTTTGTTGGAAGCCTTAAGACGTAAATCGTTAAAGGAGAACGTAGTCTTTATGTTAATGCTTTTGAGCTATGTATGTTGATACACTTGCTGGTCCTAAATCAGATTATGATCTGCTGTGTGTTGGACTTGAACTGTGAGGACTCCTGGCATTGGATAGTGAGCTTGCAAGGTAAGCTTTCGTGTCCTCGGTTTAGCCATGTTGTGGTTCCACCATGTCCCATGGGGGTATGGTTATATGCATGCTGTGTTACATGCTTTTGATGTTTTGGAAATGCTATTGAGCTGTTATATGCTAGTGCCTTTATGATATGCATGTGGTGTTCGGTAAGCCTGAGTATGTGGTACATACAAGATGGTGATGCTGTGGGTGAGGTGCAAGCGGTGTTCCTTGTACTACATGTAGGTATAGACGTATTCCTACATTTCTCTAGCCAGTAGATAGTGATAAACACACATGGCATGAATATCTGTTGCACTGCATGGTTTTGGAACTTATATTGATATAAATGCTTTTAGAACTTATATTGCACATGTAAGTGAGCTTGGGGTGGAAGATCCTTGAGGACCCCTTGTCTTAGTGAGATTTCTAGTTTAGAGATCTCACCCCATGTTTGGGGCGCTTATTTCAGGTTCAGGTAATGTTGAGACCTCAGGCGGCAGGAGGCCGTAGCTGAGTTAGATTTGCTGTATTTATGCTGACATGTTGGATGATGCTTTATGTTTTTAGTTTCAGTTTATGATTATGTTTTATCTTGTTGAGACGCTGTTTATTTGTTGAGCATGGGGATTGTCCATGACACATAGACTAGTTATGTCTTAATTTGATTTGGAGTTGTAATAATGTATCAAGATATTGTCTGGATTACGTGATGTAATGTCGTGACTTAGATACTCACTTTATATGTTATATTGAGGTATTTCATTAGATGTCTTATTGCAATTTACATACAGGCGATATTTTATGATAACACTACCGGATATATACGGGGTGTTACACGGGGGTTGAGACCTCTAGCGGCAGGAGACCGGTGCTTAGCTGATTTATATGTTGTTATGCTGTTTATGTTGGATGCTGGATTATGCCTGTTGCTATTATGTTTTTAGCTTCATGTTATGATTTTGATTTGAGACTCTGTTAGGCCTTGTTGCCTTATTTGGTGAGCATGGAGATTGTTAATGCCACATTGGATTATGTATTGTTGTTTAGATTTGAGTTGTATAAAGTATCAGGGTTGTCCGGATTACGTGTTGTAGTGCCGTGACTAGAGACTCAGTTAATGATCTTAATTATGTTATGAGGTTATTCAGCATAAATATCTGTCTTTTGCATTTACATACAGGCAATGTTTGGAAATGAATTAAGTAATTCAACTTGGTAAGGATAATGACGTCATAATTGAAAAGAAAAAGAATATTCCACATTTTTAATTAAGCGTGGCTTAATACGATGACATGTTAACAAACCGGGTTAACACGGGGTGTTACACTGCGTGGAGTAAGAAGACCGTGGATGAAGGAGACTTTTAAGAATGGTCATCTGCACGCGTGGAAGGAGGTGGGGAAGATGCAACTATAGTCGCTATATAGGGAAGCTATTATAGCCCCCTTTTCAAAAAAATTCTTGTAGCTTTGCACCGCGCAGAACCTCTCTGTACCAAGAGAGGGAGAAAGAGCTTTACTAGGGTATAGTAGCTGAAGAGGGAAGCTACTTTGGCGTACTTAGTCAATGGAAAATTTGCTACTTTGGACATTCCATTGGGCAACCAAACCAACCAGGCCTACAAGGGTTTTCCAGCCAAGGAGAGAGTGACATGTGTCCCGTCCATAGTAGCAAAGTATCTCAGCGACTATGGTGTCATGGTAGTTTGGAAAAAAATTTCACTCTGTGACATTCAGGTATATTATTATGAAAAAAAGGGCAGTACAGTAAAACACTCAAATTATTTCTTACTTTGTACTAACAAATATATTATATAGTATAAAAAAGGAGAATTTTACTCTCATGTATAAATTAGAGGAGAGAGAATAGAGAAGAGAAAAAATAAAATAAAATGAGCCTCACCTTTGATTTGCGAATTCTCTTATATAATATGAGAGTAATATTGTCTTATAAAAAATTGTAATTATACATAAGGTAGATTGAGAGATGAGTGAAGAGAGAGAAACCGGCAAGGAGGCGAGAGATGCTACGACGGAGGAGGAAGATCTTCTCCATCGAAGCACAAAAAAACCTAAAGGCCCTGCTATGGAAGATCAACTATGGAGGATCACATGGCAGAGGAGGATATCCAGGTGAATGTGACTAGCAACGGGGGAAAAAAGAAGGAAGAGTCAGGTGATTCATCTAACAGGAAGTTGGTGTCATATAAAGATTCTCTTCTTGGTTTTAATGGAGGACCCCATGTTGCTGATAGCGATGAGGAAGATTGGGTAGAAAAACTACGTAAGGAAGAGGACGAAGAAGAAGGGGATGAGGTCTTTGTTACGGTTGATGGTGAGGAGGATCCTCTTTGCCCAACGTACTCTTTTCCAAAAGCCTTGCATTTAGAAGGTTGCAGACCTTGGAGACAGGCAATGATTGTGAAACTTCTGGGGAAGAAAGTTGGAGTTAGATTCTTACTCAATCGTTTACTGAGAATGTGGAATATCTCAGGCACATATGAGTTCATTGATCTGGAGAATGACTACTTTTTGTTCCGATTTTCAAATAAGAATGATTACTCTCATGTTTTGGAGGATGGTCCTTGGATCATAGCTGATCATTATGTGGTAGTTCAACGGTGGCGTCCATTTTTTAATACTTATGATGATGAGACCAGAAAGCTGGCAGTTTGGATTCGTATTCCAGGACTTCCTATTGAATTCTATACCTCTCATCATTTGTGGAATATAGGTAGTATTTTTGGTCGCACATTGAAGATTGATAGGAACTCTATCAGGAAACATGATTCTGGTGAAGGTGATATTACAGAGAGAGCAAAGTTTGCTAGAATTTGTGTCGAAGTTGATCTTAGGAAAGACTTTTTGTCCAAATTCCGGATTGCTGATCGTATCTTCCATGTTGGATATGAGGGTCTCCACTTAGTTTGTTTTGCTTGTGGAAAGTATGGGCATAGAAGGGATCAGTGTTCCCATAGTAATCTTCAACAAGATATTGCGGCTTATTCTCCTGAAGTTTCTGACTCGGTGGTGCATAAGCAGCCGAAAAAAGATTCTGTTCCGGCGAAGGAGGAACCGTTTGGGAATTGGATGCTAGTGCAGCTTAACCGTCGATCAAGGAGCATAGCACAATCAAAGGAGGAATCATTACCATCGGGTAGGAGACAAGTTGGCGTTGTTAATAATGCAATGTTACGTAATAAGGCAGTTTCCAATTCTCATCCTAATCACAGACAAGTCATTCAATCAGGTTCAAGATTTCAAGCTATTGCTGAGTTGGCTCAAAAGGATAATAATATCTTAATTATTTCTGATTCTCCAGTGATTGATTCAATCAGCATTGAATCTAGTCTGACACGAATTAATCATGGGGAATTAATTGCTCATAATGAAGAACCGTTGGTGAAAAAGGATATTCAAATGGAAACAGTTTCTCCATCTGCTAACCTATCCGCGGGAAAGTCGAGAAAAGAGGTCCAAAGTCAAGGAGTAAAATTCAAAGAGAACCAAAAGAAGAAAACAACTGCATCATCTGCTAAAGTTCATCAGCTGGTCCAGAATGCTAATATTAGCAAAGGCAGATTAAATGCTTCAAAAGGTGCAGAATCTCAAAAGAATAATTTTAAACTTGATTCTCAGAAGAATATGTCGGAGGATTTCCAAGATAGACAAATTGTCTTGCACCCTTCTTTATCTAAATTCCAGAGGAAGACGTCTCATGTGGTTAATGATCAGCAAGAGACTCTTCCTTCTTCTAGTGGCTTGGATAATGGAGGTAAAAATGGAAGACCACCAGATGCTCTTACGTTAATGAGGAATTTTTATCAAACTCACAAGGATTCTATCCCTTTGGATAATTTGGACGTTTTGGGTGCGGCTTCGGTCTATACCAATTTAAGATAAATTTATGAATATTTTTACCTGGATAAATTTAAGATTGTTTTTATGAATATTTTGACCTGGAATTGTAGAGGGGCTGGGAAAAGGAGTTTTCCGCCTCTAATTCGGGATCTTTCTCATAGATACAGTATTAAAGTTATGGCTTTGTTAGAAACCAGATTGAGTGGTGTTATGGCGGATAGAGCTATTCGGCGTCTTGGTTTTTCTGGTCACTTTCATCGTGATGCTGTTGGTTTTTCTGGCGGTATTTGGGTGCTTTGGAACACTGATGAAGTTTCAGTGGATGTTCTTTTTTCTCATCACCAACTTGTCCATACTAAAATTTGTTGGGTAAAAGAAAATAGAGAGGAGTTCATGACTTTTATTTATGCATGTCCGCGAAGACAGGAACGTATTCAACTGTGGGAAATTCTGTCTTCACTGTTTGATCAGTCCATGAGGAATGCAGCTTGGGGGATAGCAGGTGATTTTAACACTTATTTGTATGAGTATGAGAAGCTAGGTGGTAATGGGCATAACTGGAATAGCATGAGGGAATTTTGTGATTGTTTAGATGAATGTAGCTTGTCTGACATTGGCAATCAAGGTCCTATTTTCACTTGGCAAAGAAGAAATCTTCAGGAACGTCTTGATAGGGTTTGCGCTAATGATAATTGGAACTTGGTTTTCCCTAATCGTGTGGCTTTCAAATTGCCTTTCTTTGGCTCAGATCATCGACCAATGTTATTATGGGAAGGTCAACCTGCTATTTATCCGAGAGGGGAGCGTCCTTTCCGTTTTCTAGCGTCCTGGTTAACAGAGAGCACTTTTCATGAGGTGGTTAATGGATGTTGGTCAAACAATGTAAACTGGATGCATGCTATGGAGACATTTCAGATTAATGCTTCGGAATGGCATATAAATGTTTATAGGATTGCTCTGAAAAGAAAGAATGATTTGCATGCAAGGATTAGAGGTATTGATAGATGTCTTAGTTATCAGTACAGTCATAGCCTTGAGATGTTGCAAAAGGATCTATGGAGGGAACTAGACAAGATTTATCTTCAAGAGGAAATTACTTGGTTTCAAAGATCGAAATTGAATTGGTTTGCTCTTGGAGATAGGAACTCGCGTTTCTTTCATTCTGTGACGGTTGCCAGACGTAGGAGGAATCACATAGATATGTTGAAAAACTCGGAGGGAGTTTGGATTGGTGATCAACAGGTTTTAATGGAAATGGCTGTTTCTTTCTTTGAAAATCTGTACACAAAAGATCCATTACCTAAACCGGCTTTTCCAGTTCGTGGCTTTTTTTTCCATTTATTGAAGCGCATGCTTTAGACACGATGAGTATTATGCCAAACAGTAAGGAGATCAGAGATGTAGTCTTCTCTTTTGGTCCATACAAGTCGCCTGGGAAGGATGGGCTTAATGCTCTTTTCTTTCAATCTCAGTGGGATAAGGTGGGTGAGTCAGTTATCTCTTTTGTGAAAGGTGTGTTCCTTCATCCGGATAATATCAAAGAGGTTAACCAAACTTTGATTTGTCTGATTCCTAAGATTGATGTGCCTGAATTACTTAAAGATTTCAGATCTATTAGTCTTTGTAATGTTATTTACAAGACTGTAACTAAGATTGTGGCTAATAGGCTAAAATTTCATATGGCTCACTTGGTTATGCCTAATCAATGTGGTTTTATTAAGGGTAGACAAGGAGCGGATAATATCATTGTGGCTCAGGAAATCATCCATTCCATGAATAAAAAGAGAGGAGGTAAGGGTTGGATGACTGTCAAAGTTGATTTAGAAAAGGCTTATGACAAGATTTCTTGGGAGTTTCTGAAAGACACGCTTGTGGATGTTGGTTTGCCTGAGAATATTATTTCTCTGATCATGTGTTGTGTCTCGTCATGTACAATGAATTTGTTATGGAATGGATCAACTACGACAGAATTTTCTCCTAATCAAGGTCTTCGTCAGGGAGATCCTTTGTCTCCTTATCTTTTCATCCTTTGCATGGAAAGACTAGCTCATTTGATTAATGTAGCAGTTCGAGAGGACGTTTGGAAGCCTATCAGATTGAATAGAAGGGGACCACTGTTTTCCCATCTATTTTTTGCAGATGATCTTCTGCTCTTTACAGAAGCCACATAAGGGCAAGCTGTTATTATTAATAAGATTCTTGATTGTTTTTGCAGGTGCTCTGGTGAGAAGGTTAGCAAGGAAAAAACAAAAGTCTTCTTCTCCAGAAACGTTAATCATACCCGAGTGCAGAATCTAAGCCAGTTGATGGGCTACTCTCCTACAAATGACTTGGGTAAATACTTGGGTATTCCTCTTCGTCATAGCCGTGTTACAAGAGTACATTTGGCTATATCTTAAATCGGATGCAAGCTCGTTTAAATGCCTGGAATCAACGTACTCTTTCATTGGCAGGAAGATCAACTTTGGCTAGGTCAGTTCTTACTGCAATTCCTCAATATCCTATGCAAACTTGTATTATTCCTAGTGGTACGTGTGATCATATTGAGAGTGTAACTAGGAATTTCATTTGGGGATCAACTTCTGAACGAAGGAAAGCTCACCTGGTTTCTTGGGAGACGGTCTGTTTGCCGAAGAATGTAGGGGGGCTTGGTTTTCGTAAAATTAAAGAGAATAATATGGCTTTTATCATGAAGCTAGGTCACTGAATCATGACTGATCGTAATTCGTTATGGGTTCGGGTCCTTCGTAGCAAGTATAAGGTGGAGGAAAGGCTCATTCCAAGTATCTCGGCTTCCGCAAATGATTCTGGTTTATGGAAGGCTATTGTTAAGTATTGGCCTCAAACTCTAGAGAATTCTCGTATCATTTTAGGGGATGGGGTTCATACGTCTTTTTGGATGGATTCGTGGGTGCCAGGATGTCCTCAACTTGTTTCTCTGGCCGTTCAACCTATTCCTCCTATTATGACTCATTGGTCTACGTCTCAATTTGTAACTTGTTATGGTAATTGGGACTGGCCTTTATTTCAGCACCTTCTTCCTACTTCAGTATTAGACAAGATTCGTAGTGTGCTCCCTCCTACAGTGGATCCTTCTCCGGACCGTGTTATTTGGGCATGTAGCCAAGATGAGGTTTTTTCAGTGAAATCAGCTTATAACTATCTCATGGGTACCTCACATTATCATCAGGATAGGATTTGAAAGGTAATTTGGGCTTGGCCTGGTCCTGAACGTATTAGACAATTCTTATGGCTTCTCTACAGTGGTTCTCTTTTAACTAATGTTCGTAGAGTTCATCGTCACATGGCTACAGATGCAGGGTGTCTGAGATGTCATTATAATCTTGAGGATAGTTTACATGCCATTAGAGATTGTCCTGGTGCCAGGGAATTATGGGAGCATTGGGTTCCTTCTGATAATCGTAGTGACTTTTTCTCCATGGATCTTCACCTATGGATTCAGACAAATCTAGGATTAAAAGGTCCGTTTCAAACTGATCGAACTTGGCCTTTGTATTTTGGGGTGATAGCTTGGTGTTTGTGGGGGGGAAAGAAATAAGGCGATCTTTGATCAAACTAGCACCTCGAAGTATGGTCTCATTAGGCGCATTACCTATACTTGTGGTAATATTCATTTGGCTAATGAAACCCTTATTAAGATTGGTCATCAGGAGCTTAGAAGAGAGGAACGTCTTATTCACTGGAATTTTCCCTCTGAGGGTTATGTTAAACCTAATGTGGATGGTTCCAGCATAGACAGTGGGCAAAGGACTGCATGTGGTGGAGTCATAAGGGATGCTGTTGGGAACTGGTTAACTGGTTTTACAAAATTCCTTGGGAGTGGTACTTCTACTTCAGCGGAAATTTGGGGGTTCTTGACAGGTATGGATCTGGCTTGGCATAAGGGATTTAGGAGAGTCTTTGTGGAGGGTGACTCCAAGGTGGCTTTGAAATTTATAAGAAAAGGGTGTGACGTAAGTCATCCTCTTTCTGCTTTAATCATCTGAGCTCGTAGCATGCTTCAAAGAGACTGGATTATTCAGCTTAGTCATACTTATAGAGAAGGCAATTTTGTTGCTGATTGGCTTGCTACTCATGCACCTCATCAGGATGGACAGCTGATTGTGCTGGATGTCCCTCCAACGGCTTGTTTGGAATTGCTTCGTAATGACTTGAGGGGAGTTAGTCTCCCAAGATTGTGCCCAGTATAGGGGTATTTCCAAAAAAAAAAAAAAATTGTAATTAAAGAGAAAGATATTAGTTTCTCGGGCAATATGCATTAATTTAATGATAACTTCAGTAATTAAAAGCAATAGTTAAAAATTGAAAAAAAGAGAGTAATTATCAATTCCTTTATACTACTCCGATTTTCATCCTTTTTTAAATAACATTCTTTCTCAAATTAAGACTATTCAAATTATGGTAATTGAAATGTTCATATAAGAATAAAATATTCCCAAAAATTATACATTTTAGTCAATATATACTTTTTATATATTTCTTAAAAATTATATAGATAACTAGATTAGGATAAAATAATTTTCTGGGCATAATAACTCTTTTTTGGGTAGGTGTAGGCATGAGGTTGGAATCTAATACCTATCGGTAATTCTTTTCTTTTCTTTTTTTCACACTTGCACCAAGCCAAGGTGATAAATCCAATTTTCAACCTTTCTCTGTTTCCAGCTCAGCATTGTTTTCAATTTATCACCCGTTAAAGTTTGAATCAGATCTATATATATTCCTCTAATCTTCTGCAGACCAATATTATTGAAATTGAAATTTTAAGTAAAATCGGAAGAGGATTAAAAATTCATAAAGCATTAAATTATAAGGTAAAAAAATCGTAAAAAAACATAAAAACATTTGAAATATTAGTAAAATTATTTTGATGAAAAAAATCGTAAAAACGTTAAAACGTAATAATAAATCGACATTTTAACAACAATGCTGCAGATAATCCATTTTCTCCATTCATCTAATTCCTAATATTGCTTTGCTCGGTATTCTTAAAGATTGATTACACTTAGATTTCTCTGTTTTATTTTCTAAACTAGCAAAATTAAATAAATAATTCTTTAAAGAAATTATTATGTACATATAAAAAAAGTAATGCTTGTTTAAAAAAAAAAAAAAGTAATGGTTCACCCACCCCTCATTCTCGTATATTAGTATAGTTGACAGATACGGATACAGTATATGTTTAGAAATTTTAGTGGAACTTGTAGCAATCGCGTAGTTAAATAGTGCAAACGTAAGATAATATGTGTGTAAGTGTGTGATTATATTGTTCTATAAAAAAGTTATACTAAATTAAAAAAAAAGTTATAACTGTTTTATTATTAACATATAAAACAATATTTATTGTCCACACAAAAAAAAAAATTGACTATTGAAACATCAAGTATGAGAGATTGTTTTATATTCCAACATAAAATGGGAGAATCTTTGACGCTAGAGAAAGTTGTTATGTATAACCTATCTCTACAAACTAACCACAGTATTACGTTATATTAAATTGTTGAAAACCTGAAGCTATCAAATTTCCCTCAGACGTAATTCTCTGTCCTTTTTTCTTTTTTCAACATTGTGGTTCGATTGTATGTGTAATACTTTGGAAAAGTCATTCATAAGTCAATGAAATCACTTGGTTAACAATTCTACAATTGACCAATGAAACACAACTTGATAATGCCGTCAATGACCAAACTGGTTATGATGAGAAGGAAGGCTCTTGGAGTAACGTCAATTGCGCGTATATGCATTGTGTCAATTTAACCGGTTAATTAATTGATCGAATTTTTTATAATTGTAATTTTAAAGGGAAAAAAATTATCATGTTATAGGAGATTTCTTTCTCCTATTAGTGATACATCGGAATGTGTACAATAACATTTTTTATTTTTGTTTTTTAATAGGAGGTGGGACCCATCACATCTTGTGTCTATAGTAGGAGAAAGTATTCTCCTACAACATGAGAAAAGAGGGACCCAATTTTAAATTATATTTATTGTTTTTCAACAGCATGAGGTATCCTCACGTTTTAATTAGATTTTTTTTTTTTTTTTTTGGAAACAGAAGGAATTATTCGTAGATTTTAAACCTCATATGAATTTTGAAACTAAAACAGGAGACAATGTCCCTTCTATAATTTTGATAAAAACAACATGCATATAATATGGGTCATTTTTTCGGCAATAAATGTAAACAAATTACCTGCATTGAACTTAAAACGATGTCGTTTTAGAATAAAAATTTTATAATTATAATTTATTTCAAGATTATAATAATCTTTATCTTTATAATTTTTTATTTTTCAATGTAAAATGATTTATTTTAAAAAAAAATATAGATAATTTATCTATATTAATTTAGGAAAATACTTTTCTTATATTGTAGAAAAAAAGTTACTTCATGTTATAGAAATAAAATTATAAGTGGAGTCCACAGATAAGAAGAGATAAAAAAAAGAGTGATGAGATTCAATTTTTTTTTTTTTATGTGTAGAAAAATTATTTATCCATGTAAAATGAGATAACATAATCCATTAATTTATAATATAATAGGATAACAATTGATGAAATGGGAGTTACATAAGGTACAATTTCAACTGACACCACACTAACCAAAGAGGTCAAAATCTAGGGCATGGCATCGGTCGTGTTAGTTTCTCCAAGAAAATTATTACCAATTTCCGAGAATTTAAAACTATAACCCAGAACTTTTAGAAATTCCCTTTGGGCACCCCAATTAGAATCTCATTCCCTAATTAACTGGAGTTAAATACTTAATTGTCCACCTAGTGACTGGCTTGAAGGACCAAGAGCACATAATTAATTAACTCGGAATTCGTTAGTTTCTTTATATATTGTGTATTTATATTATAAGTTCGTAACGCTTCTAAAAAACACTTTGAATACAGATCAAAAATAAGAAGAAGAGGAGGGGTGCTAAAAACCAGGGACCTTTCAGGGGTCTTTGCCTCGGCTCGTGAAGGCATGAACTTTCATGTCTAAAATTGATTATTGGCACCGGACTTGAACTTATATAAAAGCTCGTTTAATAAAAAGGCATCAGGCTACAATTTAAAAGCTCGGCCTTAGAGCTTCTCAGGCTGACCTAGTATTTTATTTTTTATTTTTGTTTTACATTTTTTATACTACTTGTAATAGCCCTCTATTTCTCCTCAATTCTTTTCATCCCATTTTATTGGTTAAACAGACTTTTTGAATGATTTTGTTCTATATTATGTTGTTTAGATATACATTGAATTTATGAATATTTATGAAATTACTAGTGTTGTGTATTGTATATTCTGTTTCTAAAAAATTGTGTTGTCTTATTTTTTTTTTAAATAGGCTAACGGGCTAAATCATGCTTTTATTTTTTGTAAATAAGTCAGGCCACAAGCCGATAATTATATTTATAACAGATAACAGACTTGGTCAGACTAACACATTTAAACACAGACTTAGCATTTTAAGACCAAAGCTCGGCTCGGCTGGACCCGTTAACACCCCTGGAGAAGAGTAATATGAAAATTTCTTATTTTTGCATGGATATTCACAAAATAAAATAAAAAATCCAGACCATAAACTGTCATGAATAAATATAAGATATGTAGTTAAGCCTTATAGTTGTTGAATATTGGGGTTATAATTGTCCTTCCAATGGAACTACCCCTGTAAGATAAGATATGTAGTTAAGCCTTATAGTTCACACAAATTTCTTATTTCTATGAACATTTTTAAACATATAACCAAAAAAATATATATAAATTAATAATCAGTAATGAACATAAACCAATGATATATATGTAGAATTATTCCTTTGACTAGCTAAAGCCATTACAGATCAATTAAATTAATATTATTTTTGAGTTCAATTCCACAGGCAAACATTCTCTTAAACCGCATTTTGATGTTACTAACAAACAAACAAATCCTTAAATCTCGAGTTTATTTAGACCGACCTGACCAGAAACCATGGGAACAATTTATAAATTATAGTTTTCTCCATTCATATTCTGATGATGGGGCAAAAGACGAATATATCAACTATCAAGGAAGGAAGCTAGCTAGAAGCTACAATAGCTAGGAATGGCTTTGTCTTGGCCTTAATGCCATATCTTTGTCGGCAGCTCTATGTCTTTTCTTGCACACGCAGTCACATTTTCTGCGCCATCCTATCCTTATTTTATTTTCTTTTAGCTTTTCTCCATGTCTTCCCGAGAAACAAACAACTGTGAACAACACTTCCTTCTTGTCCTTACCTTCTTTCTCATATATTCCCCTTGTACAACCTCTCTCTCTTGTTCGTTATCTTGGAATTTTTAATCTCGACTTGCAACTAGCTAGATTGATTTGTGCCTCTTCTGATCAAATTAATAGCATTCCTTTATGATCCTTTTATTTTTTTATTTTTTGGAAACTGATTCTAATTATCTCTTTGAAGCGAATCAGAACCTCCGTATTCCCGCGGGTTCGACTCTTTGAGTCGTCTATGGGACTAATCCAGAGTTCGGGTGCGAGTCCAAGGATTACGGTACTTATGCCACTCCTCAGATGGTGTTGGTGGAATTCGAACCGAAATCCTCTCCCACCACTCAGTCTTCATGCTACCAATTGAGCCACCACACTTGGGTATGATCCTTTTATTTTTAAAACATACTCATTTCACACCATTTTGTGAAGCAATACTTTTAAATTTGATGTTAAACTTATTTTTCTTTCTTTTTCTTATATTTTTTAGTACAGGTTTTCGCTTTGCAAAATAAATAAATTTATGCATAATTAAAAAAAAAATGTAATTGAACAACTGAGCAGAGTATTTCCACTAGGTACTACCTTCACTTTTCTATTCATGTTCCTCTTCAGTGTGTACCGACCTTTTTTTTCATACTCACCTTATCATTTTTCTTCCTCCTCTTACATATACTTCTGTGACTTTTATTTTATTCTTCTAGCAGTAATAACATCTACCATCAAGCTAACTGAATTTAATGTATAAATCTTAAGCGACTTTTAACTAGACTTTGGGGTAATGTATTCATTATGACAAAAAAAATGGTTAAAGTATGATACTAACGCGTGTTTCCATTCAAAACTAAAATCATTATGATAACTTCTAAATACTATTTTGTTGTATCCTTAGTTAGCATGTAGGTCGAGAGGAGAGGAATGTTCCCGTTTCCAACAGTAAGTAGGTTGTATTATGTTAACAAGATAAGAGAAATTGATATGATGATAAGTCTCTTCGAGCAAAGAAATTAATTATTCGAAGTAGAAAGGTTAGTTCAATTAATGTTTTTTATATCGTAGGAGATAATTTTATTTTTTATGACATAAAAAATATTAAACATAATATTAAATTATGCCAGTGGATTTGCGTTGGGGTCATGGTAGTTAAAATTTCGATTTAAATTTACGCTTTTACAATTTCAAGAAAATAATATATGAGAAATTAGAAAAATAATTCCATAATTGACCCTAAAGAATTATGTAAGTGATTAATAATGCTGAAAGTCGCTTTTCTGACAAAAAGCGTAGATACCGGTTCTGCTACTCGGTATAAATGCGTACCAATGAAGTATCCCGGAAAATTATAATAAGTGTGGGAATATTCCTAGATTAATATATAGGACTTGCAAAACAAGTTTCAAGTTAAAATAATGAGAACTGGTGCTAGAACTGATACTGGCTATGGAAAAGCACGTACCGAAAAGGTACTGCAAAAAATAAAATAAAAATATGATAAATCTTAGAAAAATGAGTAGGTTTAGAATTCTAAGTTTGGGATTAAAATGCTAAGCGTAGATATTAGCGCTAATACAGTGCAATTAACACTTAAATAACTATATATAGATAAGGGCACATGATCCTAGGTTATTTGGTGCCTCCTACGTGAATTTCCTGAACTTCAGCTGCTGCCTTCCCCTTGCCACCTTCTCCTCTCTTCATTTGTGAGTAAATGAGCCACCTTTCTTCAAGAAACCTTCACCTAAATACCATTGTTGAGTGAGCTTTGGTCTTGTGAGTGTGTGAGGTGCCTTCTTTTCTGAGTTTGGCCTCGGTGCTGGAAGTGTGAGGGTCGAGTTTCTTTGTTTGGGTGTTGGGAGCCATTTCCTTGGTTGTGAGAGCTCCAAGGAGTGATCTTTGGTACAAAGAACCAACCTTTGATCACCATTTTCGTGCACCTTAAGAGACAGAACCATGGAGCTGACTTGAGAGCTCCAAAAGCATCATCCACCTCTGTTTTGAGCTTGGGGTATGATCATCACCTTTGTTCTTGAGTTTCTTTAGTTAAAAATGAAGCCTTGATGCATATAATGAACTAAAGATGATAACTTAAGGTTGGGTAAGGTTAAACACACCTAGAAATGCATGTTTAAGCTTCTGAAATCATGAAATGAACCACCTTTGGGAGGGATATCTCGCGAAATGCAGAACTGCATTCTGTCGCGAAATATCCAGATATGATATCCGGATATGGGGTCTGTTGATATCTGGATATGCATATCCAGATATGTCCCCGACATATATCCGGATATTCTGAGTTTCCGAGAACAGTAACGGTACTGTTCATACAGAAGGCTGTTTTGGGTGTGTGGACCCTAGATTGATGATGCGAGACTTCTGTAATAATTAAATTAAATCAGAATCTATGTGATTAAGGGCTTGTGGCTTTGTGAGAAGCCTAAAGACATGAAACATAAAAGAGAAGCGTTGTCTTTACGTTATATGCTTATGAGCTATGGTTGTTGATATGATTGCTGGTCCAAAACAGATTGTGATTCTGCTGTGTTTTGACTTTGAGCTTGTGTGGACTCTTGGCTTGGATAGCTATCTTGCAAGGTAAGATTTTGTGTCCTCGGTTTAGCCATTGTTTGTTTCACCATATCCCATGGGGGGATGGTTTATATGCATGATGTGTTTTCATGTACTGTTTTATTAGAATGCTATTGAGTTGTTAAGTACAAATGCCTATGATATGTATGTGGTGTTCGCCTAGACGAAATTAAGTTCCTGTGGGCAGGTACGACATGGGCGCGTACTGTATGAGCAATAGACGTATTCACGCACCTCTCTGATCAGTAGAATAGTTATAACACACATGACATGATTATCTGCTGCATTGCACTGATTTTGGAACTGATATTGAATTACTGCTTTTAGAACTTATATTGCACATGTAAGTGACCTTGGGGTGGAAGATCCTTGAGGACCCCCTGTCTTACTGAGATTTCTGTTTAGAGATCTAACCCCACGTTTGGGGCACATATTTCAGGTTCAGGTAACTCGGGGGTTGAGACCTCAGGCGGCAGGAGGCCGGAGCTGAGTTAGATATCTGATGTTATGCTGACATGTGGGATGCTGATATGTATATATTGCCTTTATTATGATTTGGTTGTTGAGACTGTTGTTGGGCCTTGTGGCCTTATTTAGTGAGAATGGGGATTGTCCATGCCGCATTGATTTGACTATGTTTTACTTTAGGTTCGAGTTGTAATATTGTATCAGGATTATGTTCGGGCTACATGTTGTGGTTCCGTGATTTTAGATACTCACTTATTTATGATATGAGGTTATTCAGTATAGATATATGTCTTTTGCATTTACATACAGGCAGTGTTTTGGAAATGAATTAAGTAATTCAACTTGGTAATGTTAATGACGTCATAATTGAAAAGAAAAGATATTTCGCATTTTTAATTAAGCTTGGCTTAATACGATGACATGTTAAAAAACCGGGTATACACGGGGTGTTACAGGTATGAACACCCTCTTTCTATCTACTATTACGATGTGAGTTTGCACACACATCACCCATATGGCAACGTCGTTACTCTGTGCACTATGTTCTGCTACCTCAAAGATATGTATTCCATAGATATCTGAGAGCCCATGGATCTAATATAAACATACTAGTATTTCACTAGATATCTGTAACACCCCGTGTATACCCGGTTTGTTAACATGTCATCGTATTAAGCCACACTTAATTAAAAATGTGGAATAAAATTTTTCTTTTCAATTATGACGTCATTATCAATTACCAAGTTGATTACTTAATCACTTTCAAAATATTGCCTGTATGTAATTGCAAATAAACAGCTATTTACAATGAATAACCTCATAATATAGAATATGTGAGTATCTAAGTCACGGATCTACAACACGTAGTCCGGACATGAATCCTGATACATTAAAACAACTCGAAACTGAAATAAGACATAATCAATCAATGTGGCATGGACAACCCCCATGCTCACCAAATAAGGCAACAAGCCCAACAGAGTCTCAACAAAGATAACAACATGATAATCATAACATAAAACATGCCAGCATCCAATCATAACAGTATAAGCATCAAGGTCTAACTCAGCTCCGACCTCCTGCCGCCCGAGGTCTTAACCCCTGAATTACCTGAACCTGAAATATGTGCCCCAAACGTGGGGTGAGATCTCTAAACAGAAATCTCAGTAAGGCAAGGGGTCCTCAAGGATTTCTCCACCCCAAGCTCACTTACATGTGCAATATAAGTTCTAAAAGCAGGAATATAATATAAGTTCCAAAATCAGTGCAATGCAGCAGAATAATCATGTCATGTGTGTCAACTATTCTACTGGCCAGAGAAATGCAGGACTTAAATACGTCTATTGCCTACATTTAGTGCAAGTCACTACTTACACCCACCCATAGAATCACCCTATGGCATGTCTCATACATACACAGGCTTACCGTCTAGGTGGAACAACACATGCATATTATAAGCAGTTGCACAATAATAGCTCAACAACATCTCAAAATCAATACATAAAAACACATCATGCATATAAACCATTTCCCCATGGGGTATGTTGGAACCAACAATGGCTAAACCGAGGACACGAAAGCTTACCTCTAAGCAATCAATCCAATCCAAGGTCCACATCAGCTCAAAGTCCACACACAGCACAATCACAATCTGTTTGGACCAATAATTATATCAATAATTGTAACACCTCATGTTAACCCAGTTTGTTAACATGTCATCGTATTAAGCCACGCTTAATTAAAATTTGCAGAATATCTTTTTCTGTTCAATTATGACGTTATTATCATTACCAAGTTGAATTACCTAACTCATTTTCAAAACATTGCCTGTATGTAAATTGCAAATAGACAGCTAACTGAAATACCTCATAAGTAAATAAATGAGTATCTAAGTCACGGATCTACAACACGTAGTCCAGACATAATCCTGATACAATTATACAACTTGAAACAACTAAAAACATAAAGTAAAGTCAATGTGGCATGAACAACCCCCATGCTCACCAAATAAGGCAACAACGCCTAACAACATTCTCAAATCAAATAACATGACAGTAAAGATAAAGCAATGTCAGCATCCAGCAAAATCATTATGATAGAATGCAATCAGCTAAGCACAGGCCTCCTGCCGCTAGAGGTCTCAACCCCTGCATTACCTGAACCTGAAATGATGCACCAAACGTGGGGTGAGATCTCTAAACAGAAATCTCAGTAAGACAAGGGGTCCTCAAGGATCTTCCACCCCAAGCTCACTTACATGTGCAATATAAGTTCTAAAAACATTAATTCAATATTAGTTCCAAAATCAGTGTTATGCAGCAGATATTCATGTTATGTGTGTTATAACTATTCTACTGATCAGAGAAGTGCAGGAATACGTCTATTACCCACACAGTACACGCCCATGTTGTACCCGCCCACAGGACCGCCCCATGGCTTCCTTTCTAGGCGGAACACCACATACATATCATATAGCATTTGCACTTAACAGTTCAATAGCATTTCAGTAAAACAATACATGAAAACACATCATGCATATAACCATCCTCCCATAGGACATGATGGAACCAACAATGGCTAAACCGAGGACACGAAAGCTTACCTTGCAAGCTAGCTATCCAAGCCAAGAGTCTACACAAGCTCAAGGTCCACACACAGCACAATCACAATCTGTTAGGACCAATAACAACATCAATATTTATACTCTACAAGCATACGATATAAAGACAACACCTTTTCTTTGCGTTCCAAGTCTTAAGACTTCTCATAAAGCCACAAGCCCTTAATCCCTTGAATCTGACTTAACTTAATCATTACAAAATTTCAACTCCCACAATCTATGGTCCACAAACCCATAACTCAGTTCTGTATGAACAATACAGTTACTGTTCACGCAAACCCAGAGTATCTGGATATATGTCGGGTACATATCCGGATATTCCATATCTGGATATCATATCCGGATATTCCAATATCCGGATATTATATCCGGATATCCATATTTGGATATCAGAGACCCCATATCCGGATATCCATATTTGGATATCTATATCCGGATATTTCGCGACAGAATGCAGTTCTGCATTTCGCGAGATATCCTTCCCAAATGTGGTTCATTTCACGATTTCAGAAGCTTAAACATGCATTTCTAGGTGTGTTTAACCTTACCCAACCTTAAGTTATCAACTTTATCTTATTACATGCATCAAGGCTTCATTTTTAACCAAAGAAACTCAAGAATAAAGGTGATAATCATACCACAAGCTCAAAACAGAACAAGTAGGTGCTCTTGGAGCTCTCCCTTCAACCCCAAAGGTTCTGACTTGCAAGTGTACGAAAATGTCACACCACAATGGTTCCTTCTCACCAAAAATGGCTTCTTGGACCAACAAGACACAAGCTCTCAAGCCACCCCAAACAATGAATTCAGCCCACAACTCACTTAACACAGCCACCACAACCCAGAAATGGAGCTCACCTCACACTCACCAAGATAGTTTCCACTCACCCAAGGTATTTTAGTGAAGAAACAAGAGGAAAATGTGACAACTTGGTTGAGTTTCAAGGGAAAATAGAGGGTGGCAGCATGAAGAGTCCAAGGATCAGAAATGGAGGCACGTAGAGTTGTATTTTCTGACATAGATGTGTGTGCTAAGGCCTTATAAAAGCCACTTAAGTCTTAATCGCACTGTATTAACGCTAATTGCTATACTTAGCTTTTTAATCCCAAACTTAGGATTTTTAACCTACTCATTTTTTAAGATTTATCATATTTTTATTTTATTTTTTGCAGCATCTTTTCGGTATGCGCTTTTTCATAGCCAGTATCAGTTCTGGCACCAGTTCTCCTTATTTTAACTTGAAACTTGTTTTACAAGTCCTATATTTTATTCTAGTGACATATACACACTTTTCATAATTTTCCGGGATACTTCACCGGTACACATTTATACCGAGTAGCAGAATCGGTATATGCACTTTTCGTCAGAAAAGCTACTTTCAGCATTATTAAACACTTACCAATATTATTTAAGCCTTATCATAATTATTAGGGTTAATTATGGAATTATTTCCTAATTTCACATAATTAATTAATTAATTTCCTTAATTAACGGTGTGGGTTCTTACAATCTTCATACTCTACAAGCATATGACATAAAGACAACGTCTTCCTTTACGTTTCATGTCTTTAGGCTCCTCACAAAGCCATAAGCCCTTAATCCCTGTGATTCTGACTTAGATTAATTATTACAGAAGTCCACATTAGCCAATCATGGGTCCACAAACCCAAAATGTCATTCTGTATGAACAGTACAGTTACTGTCTCGAAGTTCCCAGAATATCCGGATATTTGTCGGGGACATATCAGGATATCCATATGCGGATATTATATCCGGATATCACAAGTCCCATATCCGGATATCAATATCCGGATATTTACAACCCCATATCCGAATATCAATATTTGGATATTTCGCGACAAAATGTAATTCTGCATTTTCGCGAGAGATATCACTCAAAGGTTCAACTTTTAACCCATTACTACGCCCAAGCATGCATTTTTATACCCTATTAGGTTCATATTCGTGTTAGTTACTTAAACAACTCATTAAACATGCCAAGACTCCACTTTTAACCAATGAAACTCATGATCAAAAGTGGTGAAGCTTACCCAAGCTCAAAACAGAACAAAGAGGTGCTCTTGAAGCTCCCACTCAAGCTCCTAAGGTGCTGACTTCAAGATGCACGAAAATGGTGATGAAAGGTTGGTTCTTTCTCATCAAAGATCATTCCTTGAAGCTCAAAATACCATGACAATGGCTTCCACAAAGAGAACCAACAACTCAGACCCCACTACCTCACCAAACAGAACCTAAACTCAAGAAACAAATGTTTTTCTCCCACCCAAGTCTCAACCACACTTAACCATGGTGATTTGATGAAGAAACAATGGAGAAAGGAGGTCACTTCTAGGTTTTTCTTTGGAGGAATGAAGGTGGCAAGGTGGCTGATAGGAGCTTCAGCAAATGGGTCACGTAGGATTAGAATATGGCCTAGGGTTTTGGGCCAAAATGAGTATTTATAGGTCATTTAAATTTAAACACACAGTATTAGCACTAATCGCTACGCTTAGCATTTTAATCCCAAACTTTGCAATCTGAACCTAGCCATTTTTCTAAGTTTTGTCATATTTTTATTTTATTTTTCGCAGCACCTTTTTGGTACGCGCTTTACTTAGCCAGTATTAGCTGGCATCAGTTCTCATTATTTTGACCTGAAACTTGTTGTGGCAGTCCTATATATTTTTCTAGTGACATATACACACTTTTCATAATTTTTCGAGATACTTCATCGGTACACATTTATATCGTGAGGCAGAACCGGTATCTGCACTTTTCGTCAGAAAAGCGACTTTCAACATTCTTAACCATTTACCATAATTATTTAAGCCTTATCATAATTATTAGGGTCAATTATGGAATTATCTCATTAATCTCATAATTAATTAATTAAATCCCTAAATTAACGGTGCGGGTTCTTACAATATCTCTATCTTCTAGACAGAACATTGGTGTTATCTGTGGGAAACCGTAAACTTCTATCCCCCAACCAACATGGTGAATACCAGAAGCAACAGTTATCAGCTACCACTGGCACTACTGCCTCAACTGCTGCCAGCAAACCCAATTTTGATGGAACAACTCCCTAACGAGCAAAACTTGGATCATGGACCGACGTTTGATTACAATGTGATTCATATCAGTGATGTAGTTTCGAACACACCTTCGACGCCAGCTTCAAACCCACAAGCCCATCTCGGACTAGTTCAACCTGGACGGGTGAAGCCAGCGCCAGTTCTGCCACCCCCAGCAGCGAAAATAGACAACCAAATAACTAAGACCGCCCTCAACGCGTTTTTCCAGCGGTTGGAAGAAATGGAAAATCGCAATTAGCTTCATAGACAAATGGACATCTAGAGAATCCAAGATCTCGAGTAGCGCCTGGTTCAGAGGGGCAACCCAGAACAGGCAAGAAATCAAGCTTGAGCTAAAAGAAGCGGAGGAAGAGAGGAGGGTCGAGAAACTAAACTTAGCAGGAATAAAAATGAGGGCAAAAACCAAGGTCGAGGTACCAACAATGGCCGTAATGAAGAAAATGCATATAGAAATGGAAACATGGAGAACACTCGGGGCCGAGCTATGAATAACGACCAAGATAAAGAGGATAATAGAGTCAGAACAATAACCAAAATTGGGATGAAGCTAATCACAATATAGTTGAGTGCAACCGAGATGCACAAAATCACGGTAGTAGTGAAGGAGGATACATAAGGAAATACAGTAGGGCACAATACAATAACAGCCCATTCACCGATGAAATTATGAACGCCTCACACCTGGAAGAACGGAGCTCGGCACACTAGCCGAAATATGATAGAAGTAAGGATTCACAAGATAACATTGGCGAGTTTGACACTAATATGTACATAAAAGGAAGTGTTGAGCCAATCATTTCCCACATATTTGGAACGACTTTGACGGGAGCCGTGTTAACATGGTTCTCAACCTTCCTCGCGAACTTAATTGGATCTTTTTAAGAATTCGGGAACAAATTCCTATTAAATTTTTCTACAAGCAAAAAGCTTCCGAAGACATAGTTCACGTTGGGCAAGATCAAGTAGCAACCAGGCGAAACACTACAAAAATATCTAAACTGCTTCAAAGATGCATACTTACAAGTCCCTGGATTACAAAAATGTGCATATTCACTTGGTAGTTGCCGGGTTAGACGGGTCATCTCGACTAGAAAAATTCATTTACAAAGACCTAGTCAAAACGTTGGAAGAATTCATATCCCGATCAAAGAAATACTTGGAGCTAGAGCAGATAGAGCTAGCAAATACAGCAGTCAAAGAGACTAGAGGCCTAAGTCTGAGAAAAGGAGCCCGGGTAGAAGAGAAAGAGATCATCCCGAAAGATGGAAGCAATATGACTTCCAAGGTAAATGCTCAGACGATCGACTTCTGAGGGGAAGATACGAAAAGTGTAACACCCTGTATATATCCGGTAGTGTTATCATTACATCGTATTAAGCTACGCTTAATTAAAAATGCAGAATATTCTTTTTTCTTTTCAATTATGACGTCATTATCAATTACCAACTTGATTACTTAATCAATTTCATAAAATATCGCCTGAATATAAATTGCAATAAGACATCTACTGAAATACCTCAATATAATATATAAAGTGAGTATCTAAGTCACGGCATTACATCACGTAATCCAGACAATATCTTGATACATTAATACAACTCTAATAAAAGCATGACATAACAAGTCTACGTGGCATGGACAATCCCCATGCTCACCAAATCAACAACGTCTCAACAAGATAATCATAATCATAGAATGAAGCTCAAAGCATAAAAACTGCATGCATATCCAGCATCCAACAAGTCAGCAATATCATCAATATCTAACTCAGCTCCGGCCTCCTGCCGCCTGAGACCTCAACATTACCTGACCCTAAAATAAGCATTCCCCAAACGTGGGGTGAGATCTCTAAACCAGAAATCTCAGTAAGGAAAGGGGTCCTCAAGGATCTTCCACCCCAAGCTCACTTACATGTGCAATATAAGTTCTAAAAGCATTTATATCAATATCAGTTCCAAAACTATGCAGTGCAACAGATATTCATGCCATGTGTGTTTATCACTATTCTACTGGCCAGAGAAATGCAGGAATACGTCTATACCTACATGTAGTACAAGGAACACCGCTTGCACCTCACCCACAGCCTCACCATCTTGTATTTACCACATACTCAGGCTTACCGTATAGGTGGAACACCACATGCATATCATAAAAGCACTAGCATATAACAGCTCAATAGCATTTCCAAAACATCAAAAGCATGTAACACAGCATGCATATAACCATATCCCCATGGGACATGGTGGAACCACAACATGGCTAAACTGAGGACACGAAAGCTTACCTTGCAAGCTCACTATCAAATGCCAAGAGTCGTCACAACTCAAGTCCAACACACAGCAGATCACAATCTGATTTAGGACCAGCAAGTGTATCAAGTAACATAGCTCAAAAGCATTAACATAAAGACTACGTTCTCCTTTAACGATTTACGTCTTAAGGCTTCCAACAAAGCCACAAGCCCTTAATCACATGATTATGACTTAGTTCATTACTTATAGAAGTTCAACTTCATCAATCTAGGGTCCACAAACCCCCAATAGCTTACTGTTCACACAGCACAGCTACTGTTCTTCGAAATCCCAGAATATCCGGATATTCCTCGCGGGACATATCCGGATATGCAATATCCGGATATCTCACTGACCATATCCGGATATCCAATATCCGGATATCCAAATCTCATATCTGGATATCAAATATCCGGATATTTCACGGGCAGCTATTCAGATATTTCACGACAGAATGCAGAAACTGCATTTCGTGAAGATATCCTTCCATGGTTGGGTTTTTACCGATTATAAACACTTAAACATGCATTTCTAGGTGTGTTTGACATTACCCAAAGTTAAGTTATCATCTTTTAACCTTTACATGCGTCAAGGTTCCATTTTTAAGCATAAAAACTCATGATCATGGGTTCAACCACTTACCCAAGCTTCAAACAGAAAAGAGAGATGCTTTTGGAGCTCACTACCAACACCAAAGGTTCTGACTTCACCAAGAAAACGAAAATGATGCACAAGGTAGCTCTTTTACTCGACAAGGAAGCTCCTTGAGGATTCAAAACACCAAATGAAGGCTCTCTCCTCTCCAAAACCAGAAAACAGCAAGCTCAAGCTCACAAGACAGAAGCCAACTCAGAAAAACAACCTTTTTTTCCTTCCCAAGGCTAGAATGCACTCACTCAAAGAGTTTTCATGAAGAACCCAAGAGGAAATGAGGTCTCTTGGTGATTCAAATGGTAGGAGAAGGAGGTGACAAGGTGGCTGGTGTTTCACTCTCAGCAACTCACGTAGAAGAGAAAGGAGTCTAGAGTTTTGTGCCCAATGATTAGTGTATATATAGCCAAATCACACTTAAACACACATTATTAACTTTAATTGCTAAGCTTAGCATTTTAATCCCAAAATTAGGATTCTTAACCTACTCAATTTTACAAGAATTATCATATTTTTATTATATTTTTCAGAGCACCTTTTCAGTACGCGCTTTTCATATCCAGTATCAGTTTCTAGCACCAGTTCTCATTATTTGGACTTGAAACTCGTTTTACAAGTCCTATATATCATTCTAGTAATTATCATGCACTTACATTAATTTTCCGGGATACTTTTTCTGTACGCATTTATACCGACTAGCAGAATCGGTATCTGCACTTTTCTTCTGAAAAGCGACTAACAGCATTCTAAATCACTTACTATAATTATTAGAGTCTCATAATAATTATCAGGGTCAATTATGGAATCATTTCCTACTTTTCTCATAATTAATTAATTAAATTCCTTAATTAACGGTGCAGGTTCTTACAAAAAGTATGCCCACTAAATATACCACGGTCCTAAATTTGGAGCGAAGTGGCTCTGATCGAGATGAATGAAGTAGAGTGGCCCAGATAGAATTCAATATGGGCAGATTAGATCTCTTAAGGTAATTTGCATTTCATGAAGGACCCGGCAACACTACTAACGAGTGCTAGGATCTCAGAGATGCAATAGAGAAACATATCAGGGAAGGCAAGCTACTCCAGTATTTGATCAAAATACAAGGCTGGAAAAATGGTGAAAGAAAGCAGAGAAGGAGCAGTAGAGACCAAAGCCCTTCAAAAAACAAGAAGAAGAAAGATGACAAGGATAAGATACCTGAGACCAATAGCGACGAGTTCCTAGAAGCCGAGTTTTACTGCAATGTAATCATTAGAGCTTTGGGCAGAGATGGAGACATGACTAGCTTAAGAAGGAGATACCTTTGAGAGGTGCTGTTGATTAGAGATCGACCCAAGTATAAGGAAGATTCCAGTAACCCAGAATCTCCATTGTTATACTTCACCAAGGAGGAGTTCAAGGACGTCATCCCAGGGCTTGTAGACGAACTAGTCGTTACTAGGACCCTAGTTAATTGTTGGGTTAGAAAGATTTTTGTGGACCCAGGCAGTTACGCTGACATTATCCTATAGGACGCTTTCAAAAGAATTAACGTAGGTGAATAGGATTTGAATCCTTGCAAAACCACTTTGATAGCCTTCGGTGGAGAACACACCACTCCCAAAGGATACATCGACCTTAGATTGACTCTGGGAACAAGAGATTCATTTAAATCAGGTCGGGTCAGGTTTATTGTGAGCGACTTCCATTCCCCCAATAACATAATTTTAAGGCGGCCAACAATTCATGAGTTAGACATGTTAGTTTCCACGAAACATTAGATGATGAATATGGTGAGCAACAAGAATGAAATCATTGCCATCAAAGGGGGGTCATAAGGAGTCACACGAGTGCTATTATGAACCCATGAAGGATTTTAAGGGCGGACCTGCAATAGGGCAATTATGCAATATTTAGATTCTTGATTTTAATGCATATTTTTTATTTATTGTCATTTTGTAACTGTTGATTTGATTTTTATCTAACAACTATAAAAGTGATTGTAAGAAAAAAAATGTTATAAATATAATATTCCTTTTATTTAAATTACCCATCGCGAAACCAATTTTTGTGGCTTATAAAAAAATATTTTCTACCAAATAATATAGCACTTGAATCCCTGATTAAAAATTAAGAACTTATTTGTGCTATACACATAAACGACAATTTTGACACTTAAGATGTTGTTTGCTTGAACACGAAATATTAACCCATTAAAGAGAGTATATGTTTTTTCAAATTTTGTATAAAATATCACTTTCCTAGCTCATTGGATTCCTCTTATCTCATGGATTAGAATTCCCCCAAAAATTAATATCATTATTATTCCGCTTGATGATCCCAAGACCGTTTATTTAACAACTAAATAAACTTAGCTTTTTATAATGTTCACAAAAGCTAGAAATAGCCCTCTTCCTACTTTCGTTTCTTAATTTAAAGGAGACCCTAGAATCACCTTCCCCTTTCCCAAGGGGCACCAAAAAACAGAAGCTATACGGGGAATGTAACAAGTTGGTTGTCTTCTTAGGTATGAAACAAAAGACAATTAAGCACGTATGTGCCTATGCTTTGGCTTCATTTATATTGTGATATCCCATACGAATTCCACTACTGATATCTCCTTTAAGTTTGTATGGCTAAGATTTTGCTCCTCCTAGTTATGGTTGCGTTTTAGCTAAGGTTGGTTGGATACAACATATGAGCATAACATGAGCGTGGTTTTTAGATTAAACTCGGATTTATTATTATATTTTGCTCAAATTTTTTTTATTTATAAGTTGGAATTGTCACTTTTATTGGAGATGCATGTCATAAAAATAGACAAGTATTAAATTATTTTACGAGTCATTATCTGTAAATTGACAGTTATATATTATACTTTACTTTATCCATGCTTATGTGGGTTTGCATGCTTGTTTCTTTTTATATGCGAAAGAAGTTCCTGTGCCAAATTTGCATTGGTGATTAAAACTAGACCAGTTTTAAAAGTTAAGCCTATTTTTGCTTTGGATTCAGTTTTTTGCACGTATATTGGTTCTCTAATTACACGTTTTTTTCATACTAATTGATTATGATAGGAAAGATATGCCATTATTTTTCAAATGAGATGCAACAATCTACCTTTGTCTTTCTTTTGTAACTTCGAGAAGTCGATATATGGATGTTGAAATTAGTGTCACATAGAGCCAATTCAATAACTTCATTACAAAAGATATTTAAAATTAATCTTATCATTCAGTTATACTTAATTAGTTAACTTCTTGATCTGCAGCGGATAATATCATTATTATAGGAGCACTTAAATCTATGTATATTATATTTAATGGTCGACTTTATTAGGGGTGTAAATGGGCCAGCTGGCCTGACCTAGCCTACTGTCCAGCCTACGTTGAGCCTGACCTAGCTGGCCTACGTTGAAAAGTAGAGTAAGCTTAGACTTATAAGAAAACCTTTTTAACAAATAGGCCGTAGGACAATTTTGTCAAGCCTGGCCTAAAGCCTCGTAGGCTGGCCTATTTAATTTTTAAAAATAAAATAAAATAAAATATTTATTTTAGGTGGAAATTAGTACCAGCCCTTGTCTTGATGGTGGTTTAAAGATATTTCAATGAATGATATTCTCTTGTAGACTTTATTTCAGCTTTGGTTGACCTAGTAATTGTATTTTTTTTTATTTTCCTCATTTCTTTGACTCTATTCCTCTCTGATATACATTATAGAGCTAGGGTATTATGTTGACTCTTTCTTGTTTGTCATTTTTTTATTTCTTATGAGAAGTACTAGTGCATGCATGAATGGAACTTTGGTCAGTATATTTTTTTAGTTATTTTTTTTACTATTGTAAAATTTTTAATGCTCACTAGTGAAATTTATATCTCGTGTAAAAAAATGCAGCAATTTATGAACACGTTAATGACTTGTAATGTCAAGCGAATATTTTAAAAATTGTTAAATTTTTTTTTTTTAATTTTTAAAAAATATATCACAAGGGAGGCTTGCAAGGCCTGTAGGCCATATCAGGCTCTCTAATTTTTTAAAATAGGTAAGGTTTGGCCTATAAAGAAATCCTTTAGTAAGCCAGATAGACTGAATATTTTTTTACGCAGGCTTAGGTCAGGAAGGTCAAAGCCCAGCCCATTTACACCCCTAGGCTTTATCATGCGTTAATCTTAAAAAAGTTATTTATTCATGTAATGACTATTTTTTGTTTTTTGGATTCTGTTATCCTAATTACATTTTGGAACGAGTCAAGTCTCCTAATATCTCCATGATCCAAAGGGGAAAAGTGAACCGCACACATATAAGACTAATCCCAAATGGGACGATATGACAATTATCACTTGTCTCAACCCTTGAAATTCTAATAACTAATTTTAGTATACACTATATCAACTGATCCTGACATATGTGTGTTTGCGTCAAGTAATAAGTATTAAAAATTTTAATCAATTTGACTGTTGAATTATATATATAATATATTCATCTTTTACACCAATTTTAGAATTTAAAATATTGTAAGTTTGTAATTGAATGTTGATTAATGTTCTAAATGAACGCAAAGCAAACAATTTGGTACTCAATTTAAGGCGAAAATCAAGTCACGTGATACTTTAAAGGGAGAATGACAGATAGAATTGTGCTTATTTTGTTATGCTATTTATTACGTAGAATATGCGGCAAATAACAATTTCTGTAAGGATTTAGGAGATAGCGCATACCATTGTCTATTGATCTCTATCAAGAGGCCAATAATCTACAAGGAATTGTCACAATTTGTTTGGGAAAATGATACTTTCACTACGTTAACTTTGTCAAAATTGCGATTGTTGGCTTGGCTTTGCGTGCACGCATTGGAAGGCTTCCAATCAACCCAATCCAAATATGTTTTTTTTTTTTTTTTATATCAGATATGCCAATCATTCCCAATGTCTTTCATTTAGCTAGTATCACATTCTAATTCAATTCAAATCCATCATACATAATTTAGTATCTCATTCAAATATATACAGTGAGAATATTATAAGATGAGGAGTGACTTTTTTATGATAGTGAAGAAGAATAAATCTTGATAATTAACTTTATATAAATATTTAAAATTATTTAAAAGTTACATGCTCACTTAAAAAAGTCACATGATTTTATATTTTAATCTTGACTATTTATATAAAATTTAATAATTAAGATTCACTTTTCACTCTTATAGTAAACTACTCCTCTTCATATATATAGAAATAATAATTCTTACACGCGGTGAAATATAAGAGAAGTTAATCATGATCTTTTAATTTTATATGAATAATTAATTTTAAAATTTAAATAAAATTCATTAATCATAACCATTTATATATATTTTTTGGAAACGATCGAATACACCATTTATATAAAATTAAATAATGAAAACTATGTATAAAAACATGAATAACGAAAACTGTGTCTGTGAATAGATAATCTTTGTATTAGAATGTTTTAAACAAACTTGCATTGATAACGACAGCATTTTATTTGTTGCTTATGATGATTGATAAGATCAATGTAGGTCATTGCCAAATGACTATATAACAGGTTAGTAACTTAAAAAATATGGAAAAGGAATAATGTTGGCAGACAAGGAAAAAGGCAATATCTCAGTGAATTATAAACAAAACCTACAATCGTTCTCAGTAGGAAATTGATTGCCACATCTCTAATATTTTTCTTCATATATATATATATATATATATATATATCAATTGTTACAATGCGCTATACTCGTGACATATCATCCTTTCTTTTATTATATAATTTATAGTTCTTTTGTCCACTTATATGTAGTTTGGAAATAATACCCACCTAATTTCTCTTTTTTTATTACAACCTGGCCCGGAGAGTATATATATTTTTAAATGTTGTTAAAATATTTGAAGGGTGCTCATTTTTTCACCAGGTTTTTCTGGCCTCATATCACAGACACATATGTCAAAAGTGAATGTGTTTAAAGAGAAACAAAGTCAAATGACAGAAGAATTAGTTAAGAAAAAATATTTTAACTAATCTTTTGTCACTAATAAATCATTCAGTATTATACTCATAAGTAAGCTCAATACACGAGGAATGATGTAAGCACAAAAAAGATGCAGATGTTCATTTACTGTAAGACTTAGTATTATGATAAAGTGATCCTCATACATTTGCTGTAGATGAAAATTATATTTATAAATTTTTTGTTTATAAATTTAATTATGTATTTCTTAACTATATATTAAGGGTAGTATATAAATCAACTCATATACTACTCTTAATATATAGTTAAATTTGTAAACAAAAAGTTTATAAATATAATTTTTTATTTTGTTGTAATAATTGAAAAAAATTACATTTACTAGAAATGTGTTTTTGCTAACACGAAATAAGAGAATTTTACCTCCATATATATGAATTATACCCAACTTATTAGATTCGTAATTAATCAAGACAATAAGTGACTAGAAAAAAATAAAAAAAGCAGTTTAAGTCACGAGCAATATCACGTGTCTGTCTCCTGCAAAGGAAGTTTAGGGACATTAACCGTACTGTCACATTTAACAATAAAAAATACCTGAATGTCTCAAATTTAATATATTTTTTCAAACTGTCACGTAACTGAAGTCGTTAAGTAATGTAATGACTTTATACCAATCACGTGATATATTTTCAATAGTCACTGAAGCCTGATGAGCCTATATGCCCAAAATTACTACATAGCTTAAACACGTGACAATTTGTTTTTGGCGAAAATTGCTATATAATGTAGTGACTTTGCCCTATTTTGAAATTTTTTTACCAAAATAGCTACATGGTGTAGCCACTTTGGTTATTTATTTATTTTGGTGATTTTTCACCTACAAGGCATGGAAATGCATTTTTTTTAGAGAAAAAAACAATGATGGAAAAGGAGAATTTGTAGTTTATCGGGAAGAAGAAGAATATTTGTATTATGCTATAGTTTACCGGGAAAAAAGAAGAAGAAGAATTTGTAGACCTATTGCTATTAATCCAAAAGTGATGGAAAAGGACAGTTTGACATATTGATTGGCAATCAAAAAAAGGACAGTTTGACATTAATAGGCAATAATTGAGATCTAATTGCTTATTAAAATCGAGTCATTAAGGATATGTTTTATGTATAGTATAGGATAAGGCATAATAGTATAAGATTTAATAGTATAATATTTAATTGTATAAAATTTGATTAAATTTTAATATTATTTAAGGTTTAGTATGGAATTGTATAAGATAATATCCTTTAATATTTTAAAAATTATATTAAAAATATTATTTTAATATATTAATATTGAAATGATATATTAGTTCTTCAGAATTGTACTTGTAATGAATATTAATACATCAATTTCTTATCAGGTCTAATCCCACCGTTTAGATTTGATTGAGTTATATATCATTTTGATGTATTAAATGGTGCTGCTGTATAAGCTTATATTATACGATGGTATAAATTTATACTATCAAACTTTATACATCACACCAAATAGACCTTAATTATATAAAATGGCTAAGGATAAAAGCTGTATTAAATAACGCAGTGGTTAAAAGTGAACTACATTAACTCGAAAGTTCGATCCTTAATTAATAAAGCTTTTTTGAGAGAATTTTCATTTTTACTGTCTATTACATGTATATGTTAATTTTTTACAAATTTTTTTAATATTCCCACGTAATTATAACCTCAGACTACTCCATTTTTTGTTATTATTAAATAAAAATGTATTAAAATCATGTAATAATAATTTAATTAAAGATATAAGTACTATCAACTGGATGAAAAAAAAAAGACACATGAGACTTTTAGAAGTACAAATAAACTTTTCGACTATTTACACCTATATATATGGCATGAATTATTTTTTCTCCTATCTGTTGCATGAACCGAAATTAGCTAACATGCACGTATAATATACCTATGTACGGTGTGTGTTTAAAATACATCGAAGAATTTTTTTTATTTTTTTTTAAACCAAAAACTAATTTAAAAGTTCCTTATTATTTAAAAAAATCTAGTTCACCAAGCTTTCGTTAGTTTCTTGTCAGTGCAGATCATAAATCGATTCTTCATTCGCTTTTTTGATACGACCTTTATGTTCTCTCAAGTTTTTCTTCTTTTGATATTAAAAAGATGGGTGCGCTTTTTCTGCCTGCAGTAAGTTCAATACGACGTTGTTTTAGGATGAAAATTATGGTATTTTTATAATTTTAATTTATTTCAAAGTTATAATAGTCTTTATATTTATAATTTTTTAGGATTTCAATACCAAAACGATGTCGTTTTGAAAATAAATACATATAACTTATCTGCAGTAATTACATAAACATTTTTTCCTAAAAAAATAGAAATAGTTTCATTTTAAAATCCGTGTATATCTTGCAAGCTTTAATAAAAATCTATAATAATATATTTAGAATGAGCTCAAATGATATCCGAATTATAAAGAAATTTAAGGAAATGTTTCATTTACACTTATTACTTTCAAATAAAAAAGAAAAAGAAAAATACTAAAAATAGGATAGTTCAAACCATATTGAAAAAGAAAATATTATATTTATAAAATTTTTTGTTTACAAACTATACCATGTCTGACTAGTAATATACTCTTGAATAGAGTATTACCTGTCAGATATAATATAAATTGAAAATTTATAAAAAAAAAATTGTCAATATAACTCTAATAAAAAATAAATATATAAATTTGATTGTAGAAATAATGTTATAAAAAATTTGTTAAAGGTTTCGTATAAACTATGAGTACAATTTTCCATGTAAGAATTAGAATAGTAAAAGAGGCGGTTTGTGGGCCCGGTAATTGGGCAATGGTCCTTATTAAAAAGAGTTCTGTTTGTACAGAACTCCTTTTTCATGTCTGACATTGACTTAAAATTTTTGGTCTCTACTCCAAATTGCTAATGGGGTGGGCCCTAGTAGTGGCCCACTTTGCCTCCCTTTCTATAAAGCAAAAGGGACACCGACCTTTCTTCCCCCTCTCTCTAAAATCAACAATGGGCCCACATTCTAATTATTTCTCATACTTGTTTCATTTTCTCAATTCATAAAATTGGTCTATTTTTGTATAATGTGTAATTATGATGTCATTCGTCTGTCATACATGGCATCACATTCCCTTATTATTATTTAAAACAACAAAATCTTTGCTTGAGAGAACGAAAGGGGTACCTCTTCAGCATGCGAATAATATGTATCACATTTATAATACTAGATAAGTAGATAACACAAGCAGCATGTGCTCTCTCTTTTGGTAACTTTTTTCATCCATTTACTAAAATATTAACCTTTGCGGAAGAGGATGAGAGAAGAAAAAGAATTCCTGAAGTGTAGAGAAGAAAATCTTACACAGACATGTTTAAGAATGAAGGTATTTAATTTGGTGTTCACGATATCTGTTAAGAACCTTGAGGTCACCACCCCAAAAGCTAGCTCAAGGGGTGAGTGTGTCCAAGGCCTTATAAATGCCATATTAGTATCTCATCCAATTAACGTGGGACTATATATCTCAATACGCCCCCTCACGCAATAGCCCCCTCACGCAATAGCCCTTTAGGCTAGAAGCGTGAAAATTGCACAGGCCCATTTTTGGTTTACCTTTTTGTGTTTTTTTTATTTTGATTCCACTTTTTAAAGCGAGGGACGGTGAGACTCTGATAAGATGTTAAGAACCTTGAGGTCACCACCCAAAAGCTAGCTCAAGGGGTGGGAGTGCACAAGGCCTTATAAAGGCCATATTAGTATCACATCCAATCAATGTGGGACTATATATCTCAACAATATAATTTTTTTTATACTGTCTATCGATTCATGAATTATTTGATTAATTCAATTCAAAACGAATAGGATCATGCGGATCGTAAAACTCTTTCTATTAAATTTTAATACACTTGTGTGAAATAACTCCTTATCAATTAATTCACGAACTTGATGCTACACGCTATGGGTTTTTGTTCAAATATATTTGGTAAACTTGGGCAATTGTCATTGTAAAGACTAATCACTATTATTCGTAAATTAAGGTAAGAATATTCTCAGGCTGACTTTAGTATTAATTAAGAGTAATCTTTTCTCTGAATTATTCGAAGAATGTACTTTTCAGTTTTAGTCTGATATTTTAAAAAAGAAAAATATTGATAATGTACTTTTGTTAATAAATAAATATTATGTGAATTTTACTAAAAAATTTAAACCTACTCTTTTCTTAGTGAACTTCACATGAAACTTGATCACTTAATAATAAAAATACGTTGTTAATATTTTTTTACAAAACAAATAATTCTCTTAAATACTTGGTCAAAGTTGTAATCAAATTAATCTAACACATACCATGTCTTCTTAAAGAATCATGTGTTGAGTATAAACAATACACAGCAGTGTTCATTATTACTCAAGATGTTGAATTTTAGTGTAAAGTGATCATCGCAGTGTTTACTATTGTTTCTGCCTCAGGACCATTGTAACGGCAAGGGACTAGTTGCTTGGTGCTTACACATCTTAAATGCCAAGTAACCTAACATCAAATTGTCTATATGCTCCCTGCTCCCATCTTAAAAGTAGAAAGACATTAAATCTTCAGTGTGTTATTGTTTATCTTAAACAATAACCCTAATCGATATCTTAAAATTCAATCATTTCTTTGTGTCACGGATTTTGTTTTGACTTGTTACAACATTACGTTTGTCACGGGCACTTGAGTAGGGGTGTTCATCAACCGATCCAAACCGATTCAAACCGCGAAAATCGAATCGAAAAACCGATAACCGAATAAACCGAAAACCGAAAAATTGGAAACCGAAAGAAAACCACAAATTTTAATTGGATTAGATCGGTTTTCGGATGGGTTGATGAAAACCGATCCAATCCAAACCGATCCAATATATTAATTATTCTCTACCTACTTGTCCTTTCTCCAATCATAGCCCAAAAATTTCTAAACTCAAGACCCATTAACTCATCAACTAAACCTAAAAAAAAACTTAGTCACGTCTCATCAACTATGGTATTGTTTACTGATATTTTTGTATTTCAATTTTTTTTTTTCAAAGCCAAATATACAAAAGATGTTATTTGCACAATAATCATGAAACTTATTTTAGGATTTTCAAAAAACCGAAAACCGATCCAATCCAAACCGAAAAAAATTGGATTGGATCGGATCGGATTTGAAAAAAAATCTAAACCGAATGGATGATTACATGATCAAACCGAAGGGATTGGATCGGATGAGTTTTGCTTCCAAAACCGATCCAATCCAGACCGCGAACACCCCTACACTTGAGGACTCTTGTTGACCTAAAAAGTACAACACTTTCAAACCGCTTTTTATTAGTCCAACCCTAATTATACCATCCTATCAACCTACGAACACATTCTTGTATTGAGTAAATATTACGTTTATCCACTTCCTTTTTTTAAATAAAAAATTGATAATGAAAATAAAGCGAGACTTATATGATATTAGGGGGCGTTTGGTACGCGAGAATTTTTTTTTTAACTGGAGAACTAATTTTGCGAGAATGTGGGCTGAAATATTTTTTTGCGGATAAGTTATAAAAATATGTCTTGTTGACCAAAATTTGTCCTGAAATATTTGAGTTAGTTTACTGAGTTGATGTTTGGCTGATTGTGAAAAAGTAGTAGGAATGTGGGGTTAATTTACAAAAATAACCCCACCTTTACTTTTTCATTAAAATTTAGTAATTAAGCGATTTGACCTCAGATAACATCAGGATGTTGGTGTTGTGTGAGCTACTTCCGGATCGAGATTTGAAAAAATTTCAAATCATACTGCACACAGGTCTGATAGCTATTCATGGTAAGCCTTCTCAGCAGATATAACTAGAGCATGGGAGGAAAGCATGAAATGGATTCTAGGATAGGGGACCAAATTGGTCTGGAACTCAGTCACATCCACATTGAGCGCACCATCAAACCTTAGGGAAGCAGTCAAGGAAGAAATCACTTGAACTCCAAAAAAAGAAAAACATTAACCAAAGACTTTTATAACAAGGTGATTGCGTTAAAAAAGAAGAAGAAATAATCACAAGAAATCAGAACCAACATACTAAGATTAACATGCCAATCGGATATTCAAAAATCCATGTACTCCCTAATTGATGAAACTTACCTAAGAAATAAGGCGGTTGAGGTTGGTATAGGTGGGATGCTCAATGTCAAGAGAGCGCCTACAAATGTCATATATGGCTTCATTGTCCAAAAGAACAGCCACATCAGTGTGCTCCAAGAGGTAGTGGGTGGAGAGGACGTTGTTGTATGGCTCAACCACAGAGGTGGCTCAATTACAGATCGTACTAAACAGCGAGGTTATTTTGGTCTTCTTTTTCACACCTCAGCTTTCACCTCCCCGGGGAACAACGAATTCCATATTTTCGATGGCTTAATTTTGTTGGTTGCCGTACATTGCTTCAAACGTAAAACCAAAATACAGGACAATTGTGTGCCCGGGAAAATGTCGTTTTTTGTGGTACCAAACATGGCAAACTCAAATGTCCGATGTTGCTATCCCAGGTAAGCAAAAATTATCTGCGTACCAAACGGCCCCTTAGACTGATTTTTTTTCAGAGTTATCCTCACCTATTTAGGTGAGACTAATTTCCTTTGCGGCATAAAGCATAAAACATTTTGTTATTAGAGTTTGATTTTTCTCATGTTGTATGAGATAAATTGTTTCATGCAACACATAAAAAAGTGAATGAAATCCACTAAGGAGAAGAGAGAGAGAGAGAGAGAGAGAGAGAGAGAGAGAAATGGTGTAACTAGCACAACCCACGACACAAGCCCAATGAAGCACAATCCAACAACTAATATAGAACTTAGAGACAAGAGAAAGATACAGATGCCTAAGTTTTTTTCTGATTATATGTTGGATTAATTGTATGGGAGTCCAGCCCTTAAATCACCATTTAAGTCTTAGTTCATGAAAGCCCACTTAATGTAATAGAATGAAGTTTGTTATATAGACAGTGAGAATCAATGAGAAAGGCATGTTTAATGTGAATTCACACCTATCCCCACCTTTTTCTCTCTCCATCTCTTTCTTTTCCTTCTTCTCTCTTAATTTTGAGATCTCTCTGGTAACATTGGTGCTAATGGAAAAAACACACGTTTACGTGACATCACTCAGCATGCTCATGACCTTCAGATCTCTCACCAAGCTGTCCAGGAGCAAATCTCTTTCTAGAGCTTGCTCAGAATTGCCGATTCACCACCATGGAGTTGTCTCACAGCTAGCAGATGGATGCCCAAACCCAACGAATGGACATATTACAACAACAATTACAAGAAGTTCTTCATATCCTTCATTAACCAATCTTTCATACTGCACTCTACCTGGTCCCACTGAATTTGAAGATGCTTCAGTGGCTATTGCTAAATTATAGCAAACTGGCACAGTAACCGAATACTACACTGCTTTCGAGCAGCTATCACGTAAGGTCCCTGGCCTTTTGATTATCGTTCGCAAGGGCCTCTTCTTAGCTGGTTTAAAATATGTCATTCGTTGTAATTCGATGCTTGTCTATCGCCCACAGGACATCCATGAGGCATTAGCATATGCTAAGGTCTACGAGGACAAATTAAACGGTGAAAAACCTGCAAAGTCTTGGATCCCTCGTTCCCAGGCATTGTCTACCCTAATACCTCAACCGACCTAACCTATTTCCTATATGTCAAACCCTATACCTACTATCAAAACATCTCCTCAAGTGTCCCCATTACCCATCTGTCGCCTAACACAAGCGAAAATGCATGCTAGACTTGATAAGAACTTGTGTTATAAATGTGATGAAACGTTCTTTGCAGGACACAGATGTAAAGGGAGCTGTTTCCTTTTGTACCTTATTGGGTCAGATGATGGCGATGAGGAAATGGTTAAACCTGAGGAGCCTCCACCTTCACTAGAGCCAGATATACAACCTGATATTAGCCTGAACGCCTTGTTTGGTCATAGATCTTCTAATTTCTTCCGACTTCAAGGCAACATTTTTGGAACGGTTGTTCAGATTTTAATAAATGATAGTAGCACCCATAACTTCATCACCCATAGGTTGGATTCTTACCTTAACCTTGTTATGCATGCAATAGTACAATTTAAAGTCCATGTCAGTAATGGTGATATTCTTATATGTTCTGCATCTTGTACGACGATGACCTTAAACATTCAGTCTCATTCCTTTATTCTTGATTTGTTTGTTTTAGACCTTAAGGGGTTGATATTATTTTGGTGGTTCAATGGTTAGCTACTCTAGGCCCAGTTATCACTGACTATGCTACATTAACTATGGCTTTTGCATGCTCTGGGAGCGCATTTTACTACAGGGGACCAGAACATTGGGCCTACTCACATTACTACAGCCCAACTCCATAAGATGATTACCCAAGACTAAATCTCCTTGTGCCTCATGTGCCTTTCGTCCACTACTCCAATTCAGGAGACACTTACTAACCTTTGTACAAGCAACCTAGTACCAATATCATTTCCCTCTTTGTTGCAGGATTTTGCTGACGTCTTTTTTGTTCCAGACAAGCTACCCCCAAATCACAACTTCAATCATCGTATATCCTTAATTTCGGATGCTAGAATGATTCAAGTGAAACCATACATGTACCCACACTACTAGAAAAATGAGATTGAGAAGCTGATTACTGAAATGTTGCATGCTAGTCTGATCCAACACAACCAATTTGAGTTTAGTTATCCAATTTTGTTGATCAAGAAGAAATATGGTACTTGACAATTTTGCATCGATTACCAGGAATTGAATGCCATTACAATTAAAGACAAGTTTTCTATATCGACGATTGATGAATTAATAGATGAATTAAATGGGGCAACTATTTTCTCTAAGCTTCACCTCCGATCAAGCTTTCACTAAATTCGGATGCACACTCCAGATGTTCACAAGACAACATTCTACACACAACAAGGCCACTATGAATTTTGGGTTATGCCCTTCGGGTTGACCAATGCATCGTCCACATTTCAAGCCACCATGAACCAGTCTTTGCTGCCTTCTTGAGGAAGTTTGTGGTAATCTTCTTCGATGATATTCTGCTCTTTAGTTCTTCTGCCTCCCTACATTTTGATCACCTTGCTGCTGTGTTGTCTACTCTTCGAGCCCACTCTCTCTATGCTACAAGCATGATGGAAGGTTAGACCTGTTGTTATTTCTATGTTTCAGATGGTCCCTTTTTAATCCTTTCCCCCATTCATCTCCCCCTTTCTTTTATCACTTTTATACTTATATTTATATGTATATATATATATATATATATATATATATATATATATTATTTTATTTATTTATTTTTAATTTTAATTTTATCTTTTTATCTTTTTCAACCATTTCGGATATTTTATTTGGGTTCATCTACCATCGACCCCAATTAATTTGGTATAAAGGTGTTGTTTATGTTGATATTGATTATATTCGATGCAGGTATCCAATCAGATCCCAATACGATAAAAGCAATTACATACTGGCCTATCCCCTCGAATGTCACCCAATTGCGTGCGTTTTTAGGCTTATCTGGTTACTATAAAAAAAAATTATTAAGCATTACGCTTCCATTGCTGGCCAACTGACAAACCTCTTGTCCAAAATGGGTTTCCTTTGGAATCCTAAAATGGATGAAGCATTTGGACGGCTGAAAACACTCCTGATTGAACCTCTAATATTGGGTATCATAAATTTCCAATAGCCATTTGCTATTGAGACAGACACTTCTAGTGTTGGCATATGTGTCGTATTACTTCAAAAAGAGAGACCACTCGCATTTTTCAGTCGTAAGTTAGGACCCCTAATGCAAGGTAAATCTACCTATGTTTGCAAGATGTTTGTTGTCACATCTACAGTCTCCAAATGACAACAGTACTTGTTGGGCTCTCCATTTGTAAAACCTAGTTGTCTAGACTACCGAACAATAGCAAATCCTCTCAAAGCTGCTTGGGTTTGATTACATATACCATCATCTACAAATCCAATAAGGCCAACTTAGCATCTGACAGATTATCTAGATAGTTTGACGGGACGTTGCATAATTTTGCCCCCCAACTTGTGGCCATTACTGGCCCTACCTTGAACTTCACTACTATTTTACAGTCCGAGTTAATTACAAACCTTTATATTAAGAAAATTATACATGAATCACAGCAGGATCCTAGTTTATGGCCCGCTTGGCACTATAGGAACAATCTTTTGTTTCACAATAGCCACATTTTTTTTGCCTGCTGCTTCATCCTTAATCCCTCATCTTCTCCACGAGGTGCATGATGCCAAACAAGGGGGACATTCCAGTGTGCAAGCTATTCTCCACCATTTGCAACGTAGTTTCACCTGAAAAGGAATACATAAGGATGTTAAAGATCATGTTTCTAAATGTGAAGTGTGCTAGAAGCTAAAGCCATCTACTCACTCCCTATTTGGTCTTTTACAACTCTTATCCATCCCCGATTCCATATGGACATATATCACTATGGACTTTATTACTCATTTACCTCTATTTGCAAGTTCTAGTGTTATGTTAGTCGTTGCTGACTCCAAGGCTGCATATTTCATTCAGCTTCCTGGCCACTATTCAGCTTCAATGATTGCTTTCTTATTCTATAATTCTGTGGGAAAACTGCATGGCTTGCCATGAACTATTGTATCCGACAAGGATCCCCTCTTTTTGACCCACTTCTGGAGATTTTATTCAAGCTACGAGGAACATCACTCAAGTTTAGTTCATCATACCATCCACAAACGGATGGCCAAACAGAGAGAGTAAACAGATGCCTCGAGATCTACCTGAGAGCCTTCGCCCACACTCACTACCACACGTGAACTCATTATCTCAGCTGGGCAGAGTACCATTATAATATAGTTACCACTATTCCACTAGCTTATCCCCCTCTGAGGTGATGTATGGTAAACCACCGCCAGATTTGGTAGCATATTGTTTGGGCTCTTCTTCAAACGAAGTCGTGGATACTACTTTGGCCACTCGCAATACCATCATGCAAACATTAAGGGAAAATCTCAGACAAGCTCAACAAATAATGAAGGCACATGTTGATAAAGGAAGAAAAAATTGGAACTTTACTATTGGAGACTCATATTGCTTTGTCTACAGCCATATCAGCAAGTCTCCGTTCATTGTCGGTTCTGCCAAAAGCTTAGCTTGCGCTTGTACAGGCCATTTGAAATTTTGGAAAAAAATTAGTGCAGTGTCATACCGCTTCAAGTTACCTCCTTCCGCCAACATCCATGATTTCTTCCATACTTCCATGCTCCATCCATTCAAATCGGGCCACTACTATATGATTCACTAACTTCTAGACACACCGAAGGATTCCCCTATGGCTTTGACATCGTGTGGTGTAGTGGGTAGCAGATCTGTATGGAGAAATAGCAGCTTGATTCCACAGTTGCTCGTCCAATGGCTTGGACTCCCTCTAGAGGAATCCACCTGGGAAGACCAAGCTAAAGTTTTGTTAGGCCATCCACGCTTCGCCAGGAACTTGCAGAACTTACAACACCACGACGACGATTTTAGGGAGCCACTGGAACAGGGTTTCACTAAATTTTCTACCTTGGATGTTCAGGTGACTGGAGAGACATCGAAGGAAGACGAAATGGGGATACTAGAGGATAACAAGCAGCCAGAGCATTGGGAACTCAAGCACCACACCCAAGTGCCTAACACTATTAGTCTAAATCTCCATTCACATACTCTAGTTAATGCAGGCCAACTACCTCACATACTCCCACCTAATCTAATAGCTTAGATTCCTCATGATATGTCAACAAGTTAACAACCATTAGATGCAGTTATTCCAGATCCTTCCTCACTTGTTTGGGTTCCCCATTCCACCACTGTTCCAAATGCATTGGGCCACAATGCTCATTTTCAGCTTTCTCACGGTCTCGTGCACGAGCCCATTTTTGAAGGGGAAGAAGTAGTAACAAGCACAACCCACGACACAAGCCCAATGGAGCACAGTCCAACAACTAATATTGAACCTAGAGACATGAGGAAAATACAGATGCCTAAGCATTTTTCTGATTATATGTTGGGTTAGTTGTATGGGAGTCCAACCTTCTAATCACCATTTAAGTCTTAGTTCATGAAAGTCCACTTAGTGTAACAGAATGAAGTTTGTTAAAAAGACAATGAGAATCAATGAGAATGGCACTCTGAATGTGAATTCACACCTCTCCTCACCTGTTTATCTCTTCCTCTCTTTCTTCTCCTTCTTCTCTCTTAATTTTCAGATCTCTCTGGTTACAGTGGACCCCACACATTTTTGTATGTGTTGCAGGAGATAATTTATCTCATGCAATATGAGAAACACATTTCCCTTGCTACTAACCCTGAATTGTTTCGCTTAATAAGATTCAAATAGTAGACATTTCAACAACTTGATTTCTCATAGTTTTTATTATTAAAAAACACTGTGGAAAAAAATTGAATAGGCCCCTCTAATTACAAAGTTACAAAACCAAGGAATGCATCTACTACAATTAATGAAATTAAAGAGATTGTGCTTGCACCAAATGATGGTAGCTTTGCTGGCGTCAATGTACTAAGCAGGTGATGAGAGTGAGAGTATGTGTTCGATCTTTTTCAGTATCGTTTTTAGGAGGGGTTTAAAGTCTTAATCTCAAAACCCATCTCGAATCGAACTAGTCGAGAAAAGATGAACCGATTGAAATATTTAAAAAAAAAAAATTGTGCTTGCAAATGAGGTCATAATGAAGGCATGCGAGTTTTTTTTTTTTTTCTTACTATTTCTTTTTGGGGCAGGGGGTGAGGTGGTATTTTATACATCCTTTTTGCATTGTGACCTATATTGACTTTAATGGCTTGTAAAAGTAATTTTATTGACTCTATGGAATTCTTGTAACCTACATATCCTACCTAAGCATTGTAATCTTTTGACATTGCTATTGCCATTATACCGTTAAAAACATGTCATCACTTTCAGAGATAATTCCATATATCTTTACCTAGTGGAACTACTTTACGTCCATCATGAAAAGTTCAGAGAAAAAAAAAAAAAAAAAATGCTTCATGATTCGTATTTGTATAGAATATAGAGTATTACTCTAGTGTTTTCAGTTTGAGAGCAAATATCTTCCAAAAGCACAAACCTGTCTAGAAATTCGGATCTAAAAAAAGTTGACTATTAAAAGATTATATCTGTTAATTAAAAGCTTTTATTATTTTTTCCGTTTTGAATACAAATATGGCTTTGCAAATCAATAAATTTGATTGTCACTTTACGTGAATAAAGAGAAATGTAATTTTAGTAACAGCTATTGATTTAATTTCATTTCATAAAAATAAATAAACTAGACTTGTTTTATCATATGCAACGATCATTAGGCCCAAAGCCATATGGACTCTTCAGACTTGATAGAAGCTAAAAAAAAAACCCAACAATTCTCTTAAGTGATAAATGTACGTTTTTTTGTCCCCTTCAAATAATATACATGACTTCACTTTTATTTTATTTTGTGAATACAACAGGTGAGTTTATTTCAGATATAAACAACATCATTATTAATATATGACATTAAATTAGTTTATCAATATCACATTTTTGTCATTAAATTAATCCTTAAAATAATGTCGTTGGTCATTGAATATGGATTTCTGACTTTAATCATTACTTAAGAATCAATTTCATCAAGATAATAATTAAAAAATTAATGTGATTTCACGAATATTTTAAAATTGATGGCAGAAACTCCAAATTGAAAATTGAAACTCTTTCATCGGGGCAAATTGAAAATTCTGCATATCCAAAAGAACAAAAGACTACAAATTCTGCGTAATTAATTTAATATATTGTGATGTTGCCTACTCTTGTATAAAAAAAATCAAATTAATCTTCTTCAAGAGTAGATTAGTAAAAGAAAAGTTTACCAAAAAAAAATAGTAAACGAAAATACAACTTTTTATTTTATATTTTATTTAGGGGTACATTACTTTTCATTATATCCTCACACATTTTGAGAAATCGAAAAGCAGGGGTATACATCATATAGATACTGCACCAGGAATCGAAAAGCAGGGGTATCAATCAACGCTTATAAGAGGAAGAGTAATTACACTGCCCATGGAACGAGAGAACAACATTCTATAGCACCTAACAATTTTCTATAAGAAGATCGGTTAGGGTTCATCAACCACCAACCTTCTCCTTCAGTGAGCCTTTCTCCTATGCGATTGTTCTGGTATGGTTTGGGCTACGATGATGTAGAGAGAGAGACGAAGAGAGAAGATGAAGTGAAGTAAATGAGAGAAAGTAAAACAATGATGGACCACAAAGAGGAAGTGAAAATTATGTTAAGTTTAATAAATAAGTAGTATAAAAGATGGGAAATGTGTTTCTCATGTTACAGGAATTCCTGCAATCGTTTTTTTAACTATGTACTCCGAAAATACATAATTGAAAGAAAACCAACAATAGTTTTTTAACTATGTTCTCTCAGGAGTACATAGTTAAAAAATAACTTTAATATTATAACTATGTACTTCTAGAAATACATAATTAAAAAATAGTTGCAGGAATTTCTATAACATGAAAAAAAAGTACCCATAAAAAATTTACAATATAAATAAAAGTTAGTATACCATAATAGCTTGATAGGCTCTAAAGTGAGACTTTTAAATTAGAGTTTAAGGTCTTTTTATTAAATAAACTCTTATACAAATTGAAATATGTATTCAATAACCAGATAAATGGAAGAGGCCAGACCTATAGAAGTTAGGCCGAAGGACCCCACCGGCTCTTTTAAGTTTTAACACCCCTAATCGGAACAATGGAATTCAAGCTAAGGGTTGGAATGAATTTAGACAAAATGTATTATGTATACATCTTAGGCAAAACTCATTTATTGTGAAACTTCTGTGTGAGAAACAGAGATATCCATCAATAAATTCAACGGCAAAAGTTAAACCATTACGATTTGTCACTATCTCTTGAACAAGTTCTTCATCGAGGTGCATGAGCTAGTGAATTTAAGTTGAGCGAATGATGAAGTGGCATCATGATATGGGCTTCTGACCCAAACGAAGTTTCATATGGACAAACAATATTGGACTTACTGATGGCATCTTCATTATTCTGAAAATCAGGCACTCACTCGAAATCCATGGTCTTTACAATTATAATTAAGGCGATGTATTGGATAGGATTTTAAAAGACTATTTTAAATTAATTTTTTTTATAAATTTTAAAAGATTATCTAGAATTGTAGTGACTTTAAAGATTTTTTAAAAGACTTTTTTTACATTCAATATAAGATTGGATTTTAAAGAATTTTAATAAAATTTATAACTGTTGAGAAATATAGTCCCACATTGGTTGATGGGCAACTAATGTGAGGTCTCCCACCCTTTGAGCTAGCTTTTGGGGTGGTGACTTCAAGGTTCTTAACATGGTATCAGAGCGTTCGAAATCTCACCGCCTCTCACTTTCTTTGTAGTGGAATTTCCACATGTAGGTAGGCTTGTATGTTGTCCACCCTTCAAGCCCAATGGGCTCTCGTGTGAGAGGGCGTGTTGAGAAATATAGTCCCACATTGGTTGATGGGCAACTAATGTGAGGTTTATAAGGCCTTGGGCACTCCCACCCTTTGAGCTAGCTTTTGGGATGGTGACCTCAAGATTCTTAACAATAACATTTGAAAGGATAATACGGATTTATAAGATTTTAAAAAATATATAAATTTTTAACAAACATTCAAAATTATAAGAGTTAATAAAAAATAACAAAGAATTGCAATAATATTTAATAAAAAAAGTAAAACTTAGTATAATTTTCTCAATCGGTAATTTGATGTAACTTGATGTCTTACAAATAAGCAGCTCTTCACATATTTATACTAGCCCTCCACGCATTAGTATCTTCTCGTTATTGCTCTTTGGTTTGACCAATGGGGTGAAAATTATCTTCTTCATTTGGTATCAGAGTTATACATAATTATAAGACCCACAATTTTATTTATTTATTAAAATAATTCAAAATTTGCATATAGAACCTAAAGTTCATGATAAATTTTCATTTGAAATTTTTGCAACTGATATTGGAAACCTTAGAATTTTTGTTCTAGATGATGATAATTTTCTAACCATATATCATATGTATGTTTTCATTGAGTATTCAAAGAAAATTTCGAATTTGAATTTCTCGGTTTACTATATGAAAGTTTAAAAAATTTCTCAAATTATTTTCAATCGATACATTGAAACCTTAAATTGCTTTTAGGCTTTTGAAAAATTAATTTTTAGTGATCTATTGACATAACAATTGATACATTGAAATAATTTTTTAAATTTCCAAAAGCTCTAAAAAATCGCTAAAAAATCATATGTTTTTGAGATGGATTAGATTAGAATTTTGATGGGTTGTTGTTTTTGGGTTGTTTTGTGATAAAAATTGCTAAAAAAATATGTTATTTTGAGCTTTGATGAAGCTCTCACGGCGAAACTCGATTTTGAGCGGATCGACCCACCAAAAGAAGAAGACATTGAGAAATCTCAAGAAATATTAGAAAATAGAGTGAGATTGTGAAAGAGACATCTTAATTATATTTCTCACTAAAAAGTCTCACAAAATCCACACCAATAGAAAATTCACTAAAATCATCAGATTTTTAAATACCACAAAATTATTTTTCCTTTATTTAAAATCCTGATTGAATACAACTGGATTTGGATGAACTCTAAAATAATCTTTTAAAATCCTAATCAAATACCACGTACTTTTTTTCAATTCTTTAAAATCCTAATTGTATACCAATGAATTTTTTTATCCAAAAACAATCGATTTAAATCCTTTAAAATATCAATCTAATAAAACCCTAAGAGGGGTGTATTGGATTAAGATTTTAAAAGACTTTTTTGAGATAAAAAATCTTATAGATTTTAAAAGACTATTTAGAATTGGAGGAACTTTAAAGACTTTTTTTAAAAGACTTTTTTTACAATCAAGATTTCATAAGATTGAATTTTAAAGGATTTTAATAGAATTTATAAGATTTGAAAAAAAATATGAATTTATAAGATTTTAAAAGACTATATGAATTTTTAACAAACATTCAAAATTACAAAAGTCAATAAAAAAAAAGGAAGGTTATACTTACAACCTATTTTTATTTACAATCATATCTTAACCATTGATTTTGTCAATCAACGGTTATCATTTATTGTAAATTAAATATTAATTAATGAGCTTGATTTACGAAGGTAATAACCGTTGATTGACGAAAATCAACGGTTAAGATATGGTTGTAAAAAATTGTAAACAAAAATAGGTTATAAGTATAACATTCCCCATAAAAAAATAACAAAGAAATGCAATAAAATTAATAAAAAAAAGTAAAACCTGATATAATTTTCCCAATCAGTAAAACATAATATAATTTTTAACAAACATTCAAAATTACTAAGTAACAACTTTTCACATATCTAAAGTTATACTAGTCTTCCATGCATTAGCATTTTCTCGTTCCTGCTCTTGGGTTTGACCAATGGGTTGAAAATTATCTTCTTCATTTGGTATCAAAGCTATGCACATATGATTATAAGACCCAATTTTTTTAACTAATAAAATAATTCTAAAATTGCATATAATAAAATTTCGTTTGGAATTTTTTGCAATTGATCTTGAAAATTTTGGTGTTTTTATTCTACGTGATAAGAGTTTTCTAACCATATATCATATGCATATTTTCATTGAATATTCTAAGAAAATTTTGAATCTGAATTTTTGAGTTTTATTACATGAAAGTTTAGAAAATTTCTCAATTTTTTTTCAATCGATACATTAAAACTTTAAATTGCTTTGGGGCTTTTGAAAAATAAGTTTTTAGTTTTCCATTGACACAAATATTGTTTGAAATCGTTTCATATAGTAAAGAAATTTCATTCATGAATGTATTATTACGAAATATAGGATTCATATTATTAAAGTTTCAATATTTCTTTAAATTGATATTGTTTCATTGATGTAAAACGGAAATTAATTTGAGGGTTTTAGTTTCCCTGTCATTTTTCTATTGTTTTATGTTGTTTTTAATACAAAAATTACACTTTTTTATGCCAAGAAAAATCGTGACCCATCGTTTGAAAATTCACTTTTTAAACATCCAAAATTTCTCAAAAATGGCTCAAAAATATATTGTTTTTGAGATAAATTATATTAAAATCTCGTTGGTTTGTTGTTTCTGGGTTGTTTTGTGATGAAAATCATTAAAAAATATGCTATTTTTGAGTTTTGACGAAGCTCCCATGGCGAAACTCGATTTCAAACGGGTCAACCTGCCAAAGGAAGAAGAAAATACTACAATAAAAAATCTCAAGAAATCTTAAGGGTTAGGATGAGATTGGGAGAGAGGCATCTTAATTATATTTCTTACTAAAAAGTCTAGAGAATCCACACCGATAGAAAATCCATTAAAATTCTTAGATTTTTGAATAACACAAGATTGTTTTTGCATTGTTTAAAATTTTGATTGAATACCAATAGATTTGGACGGACTCTAAAATAATCTTTTAAAATCCTAATCGAATACCATGTGACTTTTTTTCAATCTATTAAAATACTGATTGAATACCAATGGATTTTTTTGTCCAAAAATAATCTATTAAAATTCTTTGAAATCTTAATCCAATACACTCTCGTAAGAGCATGTTTGGTGCATAGTATAAGATAAGGCCTGATAGTATAAGACTTGATAGTAAGGACATGTTTGTACGTGATATATTGTTTTTAAATCATCTGCAGTTCAAAATATTGGCCAATCTTGGTGTCTTGTGCTATGGTTTTCGAATCAATAATACAATCATGACTAGTATTTGAGTTTAATCCATTACTCTGTTCGTGTATAGAGATATCAATCAATGTTATTGCTTTGGAAGATTTTTATTTTTTTTTATTCTCGACTGTCTATTAGGTTCATGAATGTGTCCATAAAAATAGGTGGGGATTTATATAATTTAGTTGTCATCTTTCGGAGCTATTAATAATATATTTGCAAAAGGGAAAAATATTTCTTCAGTCATTGGAGATAAAGTTATCTTCAGTGAATTTAAAATGACATCGTTTTGAATTTATAAGATTAAAAGATTATAATAATAAAGACTAATATAACCCTGCAAAAAATATCTTGATTTTCGGCCCAAAACGACGTCGTTTTAGATTTACCGAAAATAACTTATCTCCATTAATATTTGCAAATGAGGTGGCGGGCTGCCTAATTATGTTCTGGTAAAGAATTCAAGTATAAATGAGTAAAATTTTAAATGGGTTAAAAATAGACTTGATGAGTATTATATAAGTGGAATAACTTATACATCTAAATTTATTGCCCTAAGATTTTAAATTGATTGTGGTGTCATAAACTCATAGCCAATTAAATATCGCCTGTTCATGTTCTTGGCTTTTACATCTTATATTACAGTAAGAATAAGAAATGTTATATTAAAAAAAATTCTCACAGAAATATTACATATAAATTACACAGCTAAAATATAAACTGACACGACATGTATGTATATGTTATGAAAAGGCAAAAAACATATGTAACAGTAATGTGTTACTAGTCAGTTCTCATTTTTATTTCTTTTTCTTCTTTAACTTTGTGTTGTGAGTATGGTGCGTGGGAAGAGGGCGGGTAATAATGCTATTTCAAAACATCATAAGCCGCTGCAGGTGTTCTTTAGAAATGGTAGTGTGAGTTTTTCTTTTCTTTCTCTACTTTCAACCCGAAGTTAACTTTAATTTCACAACGGTTGACTAATTCGGATTGAAGATTTCGTTATGTTTCGTATGTTTGTTGCATTGAGGCAACAATAGCAAACTTGTATGCTAAAATTTTTATCTAGTGCTATTTCATGTTTCCCCTGTTTTTTCTAGTGGTTGAAATTTCACATTGATTTTATTCACACACATTTTTCCAACTTGTCTGCACTGATATATATATATGAGGCAGGATCCTTTGACATCGGTGTCAAAAAAAAAGTTTGACACCTCGTCTTAGAGCCGTTAGATTAAAAAAAAATCAACGATTCTGATTTGTAAGCATGTGACACCATTGATTTTTTTTAATCTAACGGCTCTAAGATAAGGTGTCAAACTTTTTTTTTGACACCGGTGTCAAATGATCCTGCCTCTATATATATATATATATATTTTGTTTCTAAACATTTATAAAATGCCTATACTCAGCGAACAATAACTTATCCAAATCAATCATTTGTTAACACTTTCTCATCGTTAAAAATTGTTAGGCTTCCTCCTTCAATGCTAAGCCCAAGCTCATTGAGGGAGTTTCTCAAAAACCCTAAATCTTAAATCCTAAATTCCACCTCTCTATATATTTATTAATTGAGGGTGGAGGCTAGGTTAGATGAGAGAGATTTGATATTTGAGAGAAAATTGTTTGAGATTTGAGAGCAAAGCTTTATGCTTTGTATTTGAGAGATCTCTAGAGAGAGTTTGAGTTAAACATCTCTAGGAAGGTTTGATTATCACCATTGTTGGAGAGGTTGAGTTAACCACCACATTGGTAATTCTGATTATTTGTAACCATTATTTTCATAGTGGATTTTTAATCTAGACTAGGTCCCGTGGGTTTTTATTTCTTCATTGGAGAAGGTTTTCCCACGTTAAAATTGTTTGTGTTCTCTCTCTCTCCTTCTCTCTATTCCGTGTTTTTCGTTTTTGATTTTTCCGCTGCGTTGCCCGACCTGGTGAAGTTCAGGCTGAGGTATTGCCGAGATCCGATATAAGGATCTTGTTGATTGACTACCGCACAAAGGCCCCTGAGCCGATCTAAGGGAACCGAGTTCCCAACAGTTCAGAGCCTGGTTCGACGGGTTCTGAGGGAGACGAGATGGAGACCAGTGGCATAACCAATGATGGAGACATGTTCAAGTTGACCGCAGACAATTTCACCTATTGGAGACTGATGATGGAATATCATCTCTCCTGCAAAGATTTATATGAGCTCATTATCCTTGAAAAGAGACCGGAGGGCAAAACCAATAAGGAGTGGGAGATTCAGAGTCGTAAGGCGGTAGTTACGATCAGAAAATATATTGACAAAAACCTCTTTGAGCACGTGTCCGAGTTCACGAACGCGTATGAGTTGTGGACGAATCTAGAGTCCATGATTCAGAAGAAGACTCCTAGGAAAATAACACACCTGGTTCGCCGTCTTGTGAAGCTGGAATACAAGGATGGCATGAGCATGATAGAACACCCCAACACCTACAAAGGTATTGTGAATCAACTGTCAAAGGCTGAGATGAAAATTGATGATGAGATGCAGACTTTGCTGCTGTTGAGCTCGCTGCCAGAAAGCTGGGATACTCTGGTGGTGACCTTGAATAATTCAACCCCAGATGGAAAATTGAAGATGGATGTCATGACAGACAGCCTCCTAGGCGAAGAAGCCAGGAGAAGAGAACGAGGTATTTCGAGCACGTCTGAGGCCAACATTGCTGAGAACAGAGGGAAATCCGACTCCCGGGGTAGAAGAAAAATCTGAGGTCGAGATCGTGATAGAATAGGAAAGTCCAGAGGTCGGTCAAAGCTGAAATATGAGTTGAAGTGCTTTTACTGCGAAAAGACAGGTCATAAAAAGCCAGATTGCTGGACCCTGCAGAATGACGAGAAGAACGGCTCTGTGAAGCCGAATCAGATTATTCCCAAGAAGAGGGAAGACAAGAGCACCACTGCGGTGGCTGCCAACCCGGATGCCGAGATATTCCTCCTTGGTGAGGATAATTATTTGAATGTTGCATATGATGACTGCACCTGAATTGTTGACTTCGGTGCCTCCTTCTACGTTACTCCACACAAAGGTTTTTTCTCCTCTTACCGAGGTGGTGATTTTGGAGTTGTGAAGATGGGAAATCAAGTGATCAACAAGGTTGTTGGTGTCGGTGATGTGACCCTGACTACGGATGTCAGATGCCGACTTGTGTTGAAGGATGTGAGGCATGTACCTGACCTGCGATTGAACCTAATCTCGGTAGGCAAGCTTGATGATGCCGGGTTAGTGAACTACTTCGGTAGTGTTAGATAGAAGCTCGCCAAGGGAAACTTGGTCGTGGCCCGAGGTAAGAAGGAAGGCTCCTTGTACGTGATGCAAGGAAAGATTAATGGCAGAGAAGCCAATTCTGTCCGAGATGAACCTAGCTTGGAGCTTTGGCACAAGCGCCTCGGCCACATGAGCGAGAAAGGGCTCAAAATCCTACACAAGAAGAGACTACTGACCGGGTTGAAAGGCCAAGTGTTGGAGAGTTGCACGCATTGTCTAGCTGGAAAGCAGCACCGAGTTTCTTTTGTGAGATCGGATCAACCCAGACGACGCAGGTATATTCTTGACCTCGTCCATACTGATGTCTGCTCCATGTCGGAAAGATCCCTTGGAGGAGCTCAGTACTTTTTTTCATTTATTGATGACCATTCCTGCAAAGTGTGGGTATATTTGTTGAAGTCTAAAGACCAAGTACTCTAGTCCTTTAAAGAATTCCATGCAATGGTTAAAAGGGAAACTGGCAAGAAATTGAAGGTGGTCCGATCTGATAATGGTGATGAGTATTGCGGCCCTTTTGATGCATATTGCAGAGCGGCCGGGATCCGACTTGAGAAGACGCCCCCCAAGACTCCACAGTTGAATGGACTTGCTGAGAGGATGAATAGAACTATTGAAGAGAAGGTCTGAAGTATGTTGTCCAATGCCGGATTGCCGAAATCATTATGGGGAGAAGCCGTCAAAACAGTTGTTGACTTGATCAACCTCTCACCATCACGACCACTTGAAGGAGAAATTCCAGAAGAAGTTTGGACAGGTCGGAAAACGGCCTATAATCAATTGAAAGTGTTAAGCTTTCATGCATATCCCTAAAGATGAAAGGGCAAAACTTGATGCGAAGACAAAAAAAATGCATATATCTTTGTTTGCCGAGATGTGAGTTCGGGTTCCGACTTTGGGATCCAATCAATAAGAAGATAGTGAGAAGCCGAGATGTGATCTTTCATGAAGATGAGAACATTCATGACATCTCGAAGCCCAAAATCCGAGTTACTGTCAGACGCGAAGAACCCAATCCTCTTGTCCGAGCTGAAGCAGGGGGAGAAAATCAAGAGAATGAAGAAATTGATGACCAGCAACAAGCTAAAGATGACCCAGACATTGAGGTCCGAGTTGATGATGAGATCCGGGATGAGAATGATGAACCGGGTTCTCAAGCTGAAGAACAGCCGAGATATCCAACTCGAGAAAGAAGAGCCTCTACAAGATACCCATCTGATGAATACACCATTGTTGCTGAAGACGGTGAACCTCAGAGTTATGATGAGGCTGTGACGAGCTCAGAGAAAGAAGAATGGAAAAAGACAATGCAAGACGAGATGAAGTCTCTGCACGAGAATCAGACTTATGAGCTGACCGAGTTGCCTAAAGGAAGACGAGCTTTGAAAAATAAATGGGTCTACAAGATTAAGAATGAAGAGAACGGACAAAAGCCGAGATACAAAGCCCGGATTGTAGTGAAAGGCTGCAATCAGAAGAAAAGAGTAGACTTTGAGGAGATTTTTTCTCCTGTGGTGAAAATGACCTCGGTCCGAACCGTGTTAGCCATGGCGGCTTCGATGGACCTCGAGATAGAACAAATGGAAGTGAAGACGACATTTCTTCACGGAGATTTAGAAGAAGAAATATATATGGAGCAACGCGAAGGATTCCAAGCTCCAGACCAAGAAAACTTGGTATATGTCAGTTGAAGAAGAGTCTCTATGTCTGATTTAGGGGGAGACGCTGACTCGAGGAAGTCGACTACAGGATATTTGATGAGATTTGTCGAAGGAGCTGTCTCTTGGCAATCAAGACTTCAGAAATGTGTTGCACTCTCGACAACTGAGGCTGAGTACATTGTCGCTACTGAGGTAAGCAAAGAGATGTTGTGGACGAAGAAGTTCCTCATGGAACTCGGCCATGATCAAGACAAGTACGAGCTGGGTTGTGACAATCAAAGCGCAATCTATCTTGCGAAGAATTTGACCTATCACTCCCGCACTAAGCATATTAATGTGAGGTATCACTGGATTCGGGATGTGGTGGAAGGTGGAGAGCTCGAACTCGTCAAAGTGCACACTGACCAAAATTGGTCCGACATGATGATGAAGCCGGTTCCAGTAAGGATATTTGAAGACTGCTGTGAAGGAGCCGGGTTGATGCTGAAGTCGACGCATTGAAGTCGGAGGGGGAGATTTGTTGGGCTTCCTCCTTCAATGCTAAGCCCAAGCCCATTGAGGGGTTTCCTAAAAATCCTAAACCTTAAACCCTAAATTCCACCTCCTCTGTATATTCATTAGTTGATGGTGGAGGCTAGGTTAGATGAGAGAGATTTGATATTTGAGAGAAAATTGTTTGAGATTTGAGAGCAAAGCTTTATGCTTTGTATTTGAGAGATCTCTAGAGAGAGTTTGAGTGAAACATCTCTAGGGAGGTTTGATTATCACCATTGTTGGAGATGTTGAGTTAACCACCACATTGGTGATTCTGATTATTTGTAACCATTATTTTCATAGTGGATTTTTGATCTGGACTAGGTCCCGTGGGATTTTACTTCTTCATTGGAGAAGGTTTTTTCACGTTAAAACTGTTTGTGTTCTCTCTCTCTCCTTCTCTCTCTCCCGTGTTTTTCGTTTTTGATTTTTCCGCTGCGCTGCCCGACCTGGTGAAGTTCAGGCCGAAGTATTGCCGAGATCCGAGATAAGGATCTTGTTGATTGACTTCCGCACAAAGACCCTAAGCCGATCTGAGGGAACCGAGTTCCCAACAAAAATGCCATTTCAAATATTGAACTTCTCCTTTAAAATGTAAAAATATAGAGCTATTATTGTTGAAAAAATTGACGGCTGGAATTATAATAAAATTCATGCATATATGTATATTACATTATAAAATTTTAATATTTATTTTCTTAAATCTTTCAATCAATAACAATAATTCCCTCTTTTTGTCTCTCTTTCTTTAAAAGGGTTAAATTCTCAAATCTTTAAGTATGCTATTCTTTTCATTTTTCTATTTTTTTTAATCACGAATCGATGATACAATGACAAAGCCATGTACTAATAATGTGTATTGATCTACCCTGTGACTATAGCTTCTCAGACTCGTGTGAATAAATTTTCGGTATAACTTGTCATTCATTTCGTGACATGTAAATAAAAATCATCACATTATTTAAAAAAAGAAAAAAATTAAATGACAATTGATCATATAATTTTTTTTTTTACATGTCACAAAATAAACGGCAGATGCTCTGAATTTAAACTGAAGATTTATTCCTAGAAGCCAGAGACATCTCGTCAAATAGTAATGTCAGATATCACTATATAAAACAGCAACAAAATATAATAGTTCGTTTTTTGTGTGAGATGCACGTTTTAATAGCTCTTTCTTTAATAAAAGTTCACTTTCTGGGAAAACCAGTGCTAAAGTAGATCATGATCAGCCTTACAGTGGCTGAACTTTTGACCATGTATGGCATCATGGAACACTACACTAGCTAGCCAGTTAATAAAGAAAAATTAATGAAATGGCACAAAAATTAGAGAGAATTTTCACACAAAATCAAGGTTCAGAAGACTCACTAAGTATTCCTCTTCGGTCATGTTCCTTATTTCCTCAAGTTAATTTTGATAATTTCCAACAACTAAACAATCATAAGGCATTAAGTCACTGTTACTGAAAAAAAATAAGCAAGGGGTGTAGGTGGAAAATGTAAATGAATTCAAATGTGAATGATTGAGTGAAAAAGTTTCACATTAGTTAAGAATGGACTAAGTGAGCATGCACTAACGCTTTAAGGTTTTGAGTTTGATTATGGTGTTTCGAGCTCATTTAATGTTGTTGCTCACTTGACTCATGATTGTCAGTTTCTTCCGGTCTTAAGCTTTCTGTGCACGGCTCAACAATTGATATTAAAGCTAATGGTGGATTGGCGTGTGGTGATCTGAGTATGTCCTGATAGGTAGCCAAGCATTGATGAACTCCATGAATATTCTAAGAAGCTTCTTCTTGAGGGGAAAGAATGCGGGCTAGGACTCACATTTGAGGGGGACATGTTTGAGGAATCCAAGTGTGAATGATTGAGTGAAAAAAGTTCCCCTATTGGTTCAGAATGAACTAAGTGAGTGTTGGAAATCGACCACACACAAATCGAAAACGAAAAAGAAAAGAGAGAGAGTAGACACAGCGATTTACCCTGGTTCACCCAATTTAGGCTACGTCCAGCTTGTCTGTACTATATTCACCTCACAGTCACTCGTTACAAGTTTCTCGGTTTACAAGGCAAATATAAATAAGATTACAAAACCCTAACAACAGTTATTCATGGGCCCAAGCCCAAACTGCTAATAAAATTACAATAAAACAGAGGCCCACAACAGTAGCTAGTCTCTATAGGCCTGGGGGCGCTGCTCCCCGGACCCCCGTCGGGGCGGCTCTCCCGGACCTCTGCCCGCTCACCTGGGAGCGGGACCCCAGTTGCCTTTCTGCTGACCCCGACAACTAGGGCCATCATCAACATGCGAAGTATGAGTCATACCCAACAGTAAGCACGATATAAGTGAAAAGACCCGTACACTTAATACCTTGAGATTTTGAGTTTGATTGTAGTATTCCGAATACACTTAATATTACTATTAATTTGATCCAGGATGATCTCTCTCTATAATGAGTTTTCCGTGCACGGCCCAATAGAAAAGGGTTGCAGCAGGACTATGAATTAATCATCCTTTGGTTTTCTGCTACAACAGAATTGTGGTGATCCATAAGTTTCAAGTTAAATCAAAGTACATGGAGTGAGGTGCAGGCCCCTTGAGTATCAATAATTCATCTTTGATAACATAGGGCCCCTTAATGGTTGCAATGCAAGTTGGAGTGCATTAAAATCTGCAGGCTTTTTTGCAGTATCCACTATATAGCTGTTCTACATGACAAGCTTGAATCCATGCCTCACATTAATGTTGATAAGACTCCTGTAGGAAAGAAAAGGTGTGAATAGGAATTCCATTGAGCACAAACAAGACCTGACTCGGGTAGTGGTGTGCTTGGATTGCACTGAAAAATTGTAACTTAAAATCTTCCTTATGCCGACATGATAAAATTCGAACACCAAAGCTCTTTAAATGATAACTTCTGAATAGAAACAAGAACGTTTATTTCAGCTCCAAAAAGTGATGTGGATGCAAAACACATGCTTAAATTTTGAATCTCTATATGTCTTTACTTCTAGTCTGAATGGTTTCTTCAGAGTTCTTAAAACTATGTCTGCCTAAGGATCATTGCTATAATGACTGGTCCTTACCAAAGCCAATACCAAACCACGAGTGACCATATATTTAGTTATTGTTCCCTTTTGTAGTAACCAGACAATGCATGGTTTCATTTAGTTCTGCAAAAAGATTTGATTATTATAGCTGTTAGTCACATATAGTAGTAGCCTTTATGGAGTTTTACTTAATTTTTTATGCTCCTCTCACATTCCTTTTGTACTACTATTAGGCTTATTAATTCTTAGATCTATGAAGTCATATCTACACTTTGCTGCACTATACAATCTAAAGACTCTACACACACAAAAACACACATCTTTTAATATATATTAGTATCGTTATGTTAACAGTATCCAATTCATGATTTTATTTATTTATTTATTTTGTTTTGATATGCACCAAATTAAAGATGTTACTAAGCCAAGAACATGATTTCTGATTCAGCAGAAAGCCTCCCCCTTGAATGAAAAACAAACTGAAGATTAGACAAACGAAAAGTAAAGATGTGATATCTGATGGACCATGGAGAGAAGATAACTCACTCTACCAACCTTAAGCATAATTTACAGCTACACTTGTCACTAAACAAGAAATTGTGATGATGAATATGTTACATGTATATATGAATTTATTTATTTATTTTTGGTTATTTCAGTGAGGGGAATCTTGTACAAGGACCTGAAATAGCTGGACCAGGTTTCTCTGTCAAGTGTGTCAGATGTGCAGACTGTGGCATTATTCATACATGACTATGATAGTCCATTTAGGACATTGTGAAATTAGAGAGAGTGTGAGAGATAGGTTGGGACTCCACTTGATGTTTAATCAAATCCTAGATGGGGTCAAGGGAGTGTTGTTTTGAAGATTCATGCTGTCTCCTACACTTTACTAGAAAGTCTTTGGTCAGATTATGACAACCATTTCACATGTTCAAGTTAGACATTATTGAAATTCCTGTTTGGTAGCTGTAATTCTTTTTTCACTTTCTATTTAGTGTGGCTAGTTGTTGTCTTTCTTGGCTTCTCTTTTTGATTGGATTTTGACTCATTATTACTTTAAAAATAAAATAATAAAAAAACTACAGCTGGATCTAATAGGTTAAAGGGTGATCAAGCAGTCAAAATTGTTGGGTGTGACTCATACTTCACATGATGATGTTGGCTCTAATTATCGGGGTCAGCAGAAAGGCAACTGGGGTTCCGCTCCCAGGTGAGCGGGCAGGGGTCCGGGGGGCAGCGCCCCCAGGCCCGTAGAGGCTAGGTAATGTTTAGGCCTCTGTTTCTATTGTATTTTTCTTAGCAGTTTGGGCTTGGGCCCATGAATAGCTGCTGTTAGGGTTTCTTGTAATCCTATTTATATTTGTCTTGTAAACTGAGAGACTTGTAACGAGTGGCGGTGAGGTGAATATAGTACAGACAAGCTGGACGTAGCCTATATTGGGTGAACCAAGATAAATCATCGTGTCAATCTCTCTACTCTTATCTCTTTTTCTATTTTCTCGATTCTGTGTGATTGTCGATTTCCAACAAAAATATTCATCATTAGTCTCCTAAATCATTTGGCCATGTCTCAAAAAAGATATAGTTCATTAGAGCTATGTTTCCCAGTTATTATTATTAAATGCAAAAAAAATTAACCCAATTATGCTTAGAGCACTACGCTTATATAGTATAAGAATTGAAAATATTCTTGTTGGCTGTGTAGATTAGAACAAGATTTAAGTAGAAAATAACCATTATGAAAAAAAGTTTATTTGTGATGAAAAAATTTTGTCATAAATTTTGTTACAAATAATAATTTTTGACATAAATAATCAAAATTTTTCACAAAAAAAATTGCGACACAAAAATTTGTGACGAAATTTACTTGCGACGTAAAAATTGTGATGAAATTTCATAAAATTTTATCGCTAATAAAATTTTTTCTTGTAGTGTTACTAAAAAATAAAAGCAACCCTGTAATTATTCTACGCACAAATGGGTGTGATGCTTTGAGTATTGAGGAAAAAAGGTTTGGATCCTCATAAGTGGGTGTGGGATGTTAAAAGCTGAGACTTATCTTATTATCCAGTTAGCACGGTGGGTTAACTGTAGCAAAAGTGCATGGCAGATTGGACCCACAAATCGCTACACAACCATTAAACACACGACTCGTTGATTGGGATAGTATGAGAAAACTACTTATAATATGATTCATATTGAATAAAGATATATAGTGGAGTTGCCATCATAATTTTGCTTTGAAGAGAGGAATAAAAAATGTTGGGAGAGAAATTGATGCACTATTTTTTCTTGGGGCCACCAACTACAAGTGAAACAGAGAATTTTCATACTGGGGCCCACTTGATGGATATGGACCCTGTCTTGGGATTCTCTTGTTCAGTGTTTTGATTATGGTCAGGTCCTATTTCTTCATCATCATCATTCATTAACTCCGTGCATTTGTGTTTTTCAATAAAGAAATTCTGAGAGTGTTTTGATTTACAAATACAGCCTTCTTTCTTTATTCTAAAATGCTATAAATGGAAGGCATAATGTTACTACGTGTTACCTCTTCGAAATCCAAATTTAGGAGCTCACCAAATTAATAATTCAATATAATCCACGTTCAATAAGGAATTATGATGTTGATTTTATACGCTAAACTGAAAAAAATAAATAAATATGTTATTAAATGGCTGATATTATTTTCATTTAAAAAGTATATGTTACATTAATTTAATATATGTTCATAATATAAAAATAATATTACTGGAAAAACATATTTATTTATAATTATTTTGTTTACCACCAATGTCACTAAATTCTAATTCATGATTTCAATTTCAATTTTAAAATCATTACTTGGGTTTTTAATTTTAAATGCTAGAATATCATATATATTCGGTTAAAAAAGATTTTGGGTAAAAAAAGTTCTACCATATGGTAAATTTCAAGAAATTCCTTTTATATGTTTACAATAGGCGTAACTCGTATTTATGTGAAAAATAGCAAGTGGTGGGTCATTGTCACTAAGTTAGGGGGCAATTTACAAATGCCTACTTATCTTGTGGCTTACAGTATAGTCTACAACCGAAATATGTGGGTGCAGTAAATTTATTTTAAAGACAACTTATGCATGTGGTTCTTCGCCTACCAAAATGTAATGTTTAATTATAACCCAACCAGGGTTTATTAAACATGTAATATAATTTAAGAGTAAAATAGAGTCTACACACCCAAGGTCCAAGTAGTTTGGCATACACAAAGCAAGGACTAGGGTCTAGGAGACTATAAGGCATTAGTACAAACTCCAATTTCCAGAGTCAGTTCATTTTCAGCCCAGACATATACATGGAGGTTATTTTATATTGGGATAAAAACAAGTCTCACACTTTTTTTTTTTTTTATCATTGGTATAGTTGCATACTTGCATAGCTTAATTAAAAAAATTAGAATCGTTAAATTTAAGAATGTAACTTTTATATATATATATATACATATATTTTTCTTATATTGTATGAAAAGTGTTATCATATGTTGTGACCATTCAATTTGTGTGTAAATTTTTTTTTTCTTGTTTTAATAAGTGTGGAACACATTACTAATTAAGTCACAAAATGATAATTGTATTTTATGCAACATGAAAAAATCAAAGTCTTTCTCTCTCTCTATATATATATATATATATTATACTTATTACTGAAAAGTTTTATAACTCTTACTAGTAAATTAATTATTGTTGATTTTTGTCAATTTAACAGGTATAATTTATTAAAATTTAAAAATTAATTAATAAGTGTGACACAATAAATTATAATTGTTAGATTGGTGGAGAACAATAACAATTAATTTAATAGTAAGAGTTGTAAATTTTTTTAATAATAAGTATAACCGGCCCATATATATAAAATTAATATTTTTCTTCATGTTATTGGAGATAAAATTATCTCTTACATATGCATAAAAATATATGGGCCAATGGAAAGAGAAGAGAAAAAAAATGAGCTCCACACATAAAGGAAATAAAATTTATTTCGTATAATATGAGTGATATTATTTCACACACACATATATATTGTGTTTATCTCATTTTATATGAGATAAATAATTTTTCTACACACACAAAAGAGGGGCGAGTCTCACCACTCTTTTTTTCTCTCTTCTCTTATCTATGGATCCCACTTATAATTTTATTTTCATAAGATAATTACTCTCTTACAACATAAAAAAAATATTTCTCATATATATATATATATATAGGGTAAAGAATTTCTTCGGTCACCGGAGATAAAGTTATCTCTAGTGACTAGCTCAAAATAACGTCGTTTGAGGCGTAAATCAAGATATTTTTGTAATTATAATATATTGCAGGGTTATATTAGTCTTTGTCATTATAATTTTTTAATCTTATAATCTAAAACGACGTGATTTTGAGCTCACTGGAGATAACTTTATCTCCGGTAACCATATATATATATATATATATATATATATATATATATATATATGAATCCATGCAAAATATCTTATAATCCAAGAAAACTCCAGCAGTCATTTTTCTTCCTTTATGATCAGTGATTTTCTGAGCCGCATGAAAAATCGGCTTTTGGAGAGACACTGTTCGTCCCATCATTTTCTCTGCGATTCCTTGCTTGCCTTTTTCGAGCCTCGGTTAACTTTCGTCCTAACGCTGCCTCTGCCGCATCATAGCTTTTGACACATACTCATTTTTTAAAAAATATATATAAAAATTCTATTTTATTATATCTCATATTATATAAAAAATAAATTTATCTCTTATAATATAATTTTTTTTAACAATAATAATATGAAAAATATTAATTTCATAAAGATACGCAGTTTATCTTTAAATGTGTTATTGATATAATTTGTTTTATAATTTATAAATCTATGATGCATATATTATTTTCCATCGTAAAAACTTATAAAATTATTGATGATGAAAATTTGATTTAAATAAAATTTAAATCTTATATTTTTATTCATTTGAATTTTAATCTACATGATATATTTTTAAAATATCAGTACGTATAATTTTACTCATTTAAATTTAGTTTTATGGTTAAAGTATTTATTTTTTTTGTAAAGAACCTTGGGATTAGAGGTGTTAACGAGCCGAGCCGAGCCGAACTTTGGTTTTAACGGACTGAGCCTGTGTTCAAATATGTCAGACTCGCCTTAATCTGTTACCTGTTACAAATAAAATATAAGCCTGTGGCCTGACTCATTTACAAAAAATAAAAGTCTTGTTTAGCCTGTTTAAAAAAAATAAGACAACAAAAATTTATCCAAACAAAATATACAATCAATAGCACCAGTAATTTCATAAATATTCATAAATTTAATGTATATCCAAACAGTATAATATAAAACAAAATTATTTAAAAAATCTGTTTAATTAATAAAATGGGATGAAATGAATTGAGAAGAGAGAGAGGGCTATCACAAGTAGTATAAAAACTAAAAAAAAAAATATTAGGCAAGCCTGAGAGGCTCTAAGGCTGAGCTTTTGAATTGAAGTCTTAGGCCTTTTTATTAAACGAACTTTTATACAAGTCCAAGCCTGAGTCCAACAATCAATTTTAGACATGTAAGCTCAGGCCTTCACGAGCCGAGGCAAAGGCCCCTGACTCGTTTAGCACCTCTACTTGGGATACACCACCCCAAAAACTAGCTCCAAGGATGAGAGTGCCCAAAACCTTATAAAGGCCACATTAGTTGCCCACACAATCCATGTGAGACTATATATCTCAACATCCCCCTCACGCAAGAGCCCTTTGGGCGAGAAGCGTAGAATTGCACAGGCCCAATTTTTAGTTTACCTTTTTGTGTTTTTTATTTTAATTTCACTTGAAAGTGGAGGGTCGTAAGAATCGAATCTGTGACCTTATAGTCAACTCAAGCTCTGATACCTTATAGTCTCACATGGATTGTGTGGGCAACTAATGTGGGACTATATATCTCAACATTTTTCATTAAATTTAGTTTTGAATTATTTGAGTTTTTAATTTTATAATTAAATCCATTAATGTACATCTTTAATTTTTTTTCATTTAAAAAACAATTGTGCATGTACAAAAAAAAATAATTGTGCCAATAAAACAGAACATCACAAGACATTCATGAGAAGATTTTTCAAAGTATTATTGTAATAGACCAAAATTTATATTATTTTTAACAGTAGTATATTTGCAATTTCATTTTGATAATTTATAATATTTTTATTAATTGATTTGGAAATAATTATAATTATTTTATTTTTTTATTTTCAAGAGTTTTTTCTTATTCGGAAGAAGTTTATGTTTTTTTATTTTGGTTCCAAAAATCAATATTTGATTAAAATTTTATATGTAATTATAATTTAATTAGTAGGATTTTATTTTTCATTTGAATTTCATTACTACCGGATTGTCCTAATCAGTGCATTACTATACAAAGCATAAGTTTATTTGTTACCGTTGAGACTCAGTAAAGCGTTAGCTTGGTGGGATGGATTTGCGTATAAGTTGGGTAATTTGCTGTTGGCAATTATTATGCTAACCAATTATGGTGTAGCAATTCGTGAGGTACAGTTAATTTTTCGTATATGAACGTGGCTTAGAAATGAGTGACAGGTTTATATCTATCACAATTTCAGAAAACATAACTCGTATACATATTAATTAACTAACTTTATTTTAGATTCTGCTGAGCTAGGTGATTAGTATTTTTTTAGTCATCCTCCACCTGATATGCAACATTTATATCTTAGTGCTCAGGCTTCGACAGGAAGAGAGCGTGTTGTGATACTCTCCCAGGTAATTTCATCTTTTGTTTTGTTTTGTTTTGTTTTGGGACTCTTAACCCTTTTATTTATAAAAAAAGCGTTAGCTTTGTATCCATGCTTATATTGTTAAGCCAAAATAACACAAATTACAGCTTTACCAATTTTATAATACCATAACACTTTATATAAATTGTTATATTTAAATAAGTTATGCAAATTCAAATTATAAACAGAATAATTTCTTATAAAAAAAAATTCATGAAAAAAAATAAAATTCTTTACTTCCAAAAAGAGAGGGTGAAAAAAAGAAAAGAAAAAAGAAAGGTTAAAAGGGTAAAGTATGTCAGGGACTTTCTGTGGTTTGTCGGAGTGGTTGCCCACAAAAAGATTCACACAATTTATAAAAACTGAAAAAAGACAAACTTCAAAGAACTTACTTTTTTTACAATTTTTTTTGAAGAATAAAGCAAATACAGTTCCATATTCTCTTTTGCATGTTATTACAATATCTCATTCTCAGTTTAATATTCCCCTTTTTTTTCTTTATTATTATTATTATTTTTTGCTACACCACTCAGAGTAACATTACAATCAGTTTAACTGGATGCATATTAGTTTATCAGTTTATATAGAAACAAACAGAACACATAACTTAAAAAACCTCAGAGAAGCTTCTCTTCATCAAAACAACTTTTTTTTCCCCTTCCACTGTTAAATTCTGATTCTTCAATCTCAGCTTCTGTTTCTCTTTCTCTTTCTTTTCCATTTTTGAGAATAAGTAATACTGTAGCATTTGTGTGAGCTGAAGTTTGATGTCTGTGCCATTAGAGCAAGGCTATGTAGGCTTAGCAGAAGTTCCTGCAATGGAAGGCTCTTCTGAAAAGTTTTCTCAGAAGACAAACTGTGGCTTAAACCTCAAGGCTACTGAACTGAGGCTTGGCTTGCCTGGTTCTGAGTCACCAGAGAGGGATAGTGATGGTGGTAGTGTGGTTGTTGAGGACAAGAGTGTGTACCCTTTAGGCATGCTCAAGAGTTTGGTGTCTGGGGCTAAGAGGGGTTTCTCAGATACCATTGATGGTGGTTCTGAGAAGTGGCTTCTCTCTGGGAATGGTGGATCTGAGGTGGGTGTGGGTAAAGATTGTGGCTTGTTCTCTCCAAGGGGTGTTGGTGTTGGTGCTGGAAAGACTCTTGCTGGGGCTGAGTGTAGCAACCAGCAACAAGCTTCTGTTATGAAAGATAAAATTCCTCAGTCTCCAAAGCCATTGAATGAGAAGAAACCGCAGATATCTGCTCCTGCTGCAAAGTATTTTCGTCTTCCTTTAGCTTCCTCATTCTTCTCTTCTTTTCTTTTTTGCTGTTAGAAAAAAAGAAAATTTATGGTCTTAATTTTTTCTAATGAATTTTTTGTCTGCTATATTATGTTTTACTTGTCAAAACATTTGTCCAATTTTGTTGTTGATTTCCTGTCCTTGTTTACAGTTTTCTCACTTCTGTGTGCATATGTTAACAAAGTGTTGGAAGCAAGAAGAAAATGGGATAATTCAGAGAAAGGGGAAGGGAATTTTTTATTTTTGTTATTTTTCTAAAAAAAAATCTACTTGGTTGAAATTTAAACTCAAAGGAAGGGAGAAGAAAATCATCAAGGGAATTTAAACTTTGAGCTATCTAGCTCTTCTTGTTGGTACTTATATTCCCATGTTAGCCTCTAGTATTTTAGAAGCTGTTTGTTAACTCTATTTTGTGTGACTTATAAGAGTATATTCCTTCTATGTTAATCATCATCCAACGGTTGATTTGGTGGTTTTGTAAATTGTCTTCTTCATCTTAGTGGTCTATTACTTGATGTTGTGTATGATTTTGGATTGAACTGCCCGTAGTATTGATTGTCCTATCTTAAAAATTCAATTTCCAAAGGAAAAGTTCTTGTTTTTTTACTCTCTACCTGTTGCTGTGTTCTTATCTTAGGATCTATCTCCCTTAGACACCAGGATAAGAATCTGTATTAGTTAAATTCCTGTTGCTTAGAAGTCATAATCACTGACCTCTACACAGAAAGTTATCTCAATTGGGGTTCCTTGCACACTCCATGATATGTAGTGTAATTTTGTATTCTTTTGGTGAATCAGGGAACAGGTAGTGGGATGGCCACCAATTCGTTCTTTCAGGAAGAACTCAATGGCCACTCAGCCTCAAAAGAATGATGATGATGCAGAAGCCAAGTCTGGATGCCTTTATGTAAAAGTCAGCATGGATGGTGCTCCATACTTGAGGAAAGTTGATCTCAAAATCTTTGGCACTTATAGGGAACTATCTTCATCACTGGAAAACATGTTTAGTTGTTTTACAATCAGTGAGTTTTTTTTTTTTTTTTTTTACTTGCAAACATCTTCTTACCCTTTCACTAGCTTGTGCATAGCTTTGAATATCCCTTGGTGATTCCAATTACTCTCTTCATTTGATTTTGATGAGAGAAACATAAACAATTTATTTTCATCAGAAGTAGCTACTGGGAATTCAAGCGTGAATGGTTAAATCTCGCATCGGGTGAGAATGGACGAAGTATGGAAAATATAAATGAAAAGACTTATAAATATGTCGTTTTAAGGTTTTGGGTTAAGACGAGACGTTAAACTCATTTAATGTCACATATTGTGATGATGTGTTTTTTTGTCCATGACAAGTGCAGGTCAATGTGGCTCTCATGGAGTTTCTAGTCGAGATAAGTTGAGTGAAAGTAGATTGATGGATCTTCTTCATGGTTCAGAATATGTGCTCACCTATGAAGATAAGGACGGTGATTGGATGCTAGTTGGTGATGTTCCATGGGAGTAAGTACATATTATGTCTCATGCTTTGTGCATTTTCTGATTTGATTTCTACTAAATGTCTATTTTGGTATTTAGTAATTAAAAAGTATAACTCTGCTAAGAATTAGTTAAAGATATTATTTTATTTTATTATGTGAAAAATTTCAGAATCAAAAGAGATCAAATTGATGAGTATTTAATTCTTAAATGATCTTATTGTTCTTGTTTAAGGATGTTCATTGACTCTTGCAAGAGGTTGAGGATAATGAAGAGTTCTGAAGCAATAGGACTAGGTAATAATCTCTGATTTTTTAATTTTTAATTTTTTTTATATCTAATCGTTGCATTGAAAAACTCATCAATCATCATATAGCCAAATCTTTTTTTTTTTTTTTGTTAATTTATTGTTAGAAATGTTGAACTATATATTTATCTTCCAATAAATATGAATACACTTTCTGCACACCATTGTATTTTTCATCTTACATTATTTTCTTGAAATAATGGAAATATTGTTCACATTATAGCTTCTTTTTAACTCTTTATTGGTATCCTTGTCTATGTCTGATTCATGCAGCACCGAGAGCCATGGAAAAGTGCAAAAGTCGAAACTAGCAAAATGCTAGTGATACTAGAAGGTTGAGTATTATGTTTAATTGTTTAAAGCACATCATAACAGAGGCTAGAGGCAGGGACAGGGACAGGGACAGGGTACAGTCTGGGGCTTCTATTCCTTGCTTATGTATAATCCTACTTATGGGATCCCAGTGTCCTAAAGGTTTTAGTAGAAAAGACATGTTTGTTGTAAACATTTAAGGTTTCTTAGGTTTGTATCCCCTCAGTTCTCTTCAATCACTGTCATTGTGGACTTCATAAGGCTAAAAGCTATTTAGTATGTAAATTTGTATTTCTTTGGTAACTTTTTTGCTCTCTCTAAAAGTTATTGTTAGTGAGCATTTTGATTTTCATCACACGAAAATGAAGTTAACACCGTACCTTTGCTTTGTTTTTTAAGTGATTTTTTTTTTTTTTTCCTGTTACACCTTCTTTAGGTTTTTAAGAGTATCACACAGCTAGTTTGGTGGATGTTACAAAAATATTTTTTTTAAAAGCTTAGTCCTTCACATATCAGTTTTTACAATTTGCTTTGGCTTATCAAATTTTTCTCTCAATTTAGGGCCTATTGAATGCATTGAAATATGTGTTTTTTTTAAGTAAGTTACTTTTAAATTGAAATTTTTATATAATTATCAAATAACTTGTAGCTTTATTTTTAAAGTTCTTCGTTTTTTTTTTTTTAGTTTTAGCTTAAAAAAAATATCAAATAGTGCAGCAGAATTCAACATGAAAACAATACAGATACAATTAACTTTTGAAAGCAGAGTAATGGTTAAAGATAGGCATAACAGTCTACCCAAAAAAAATAAAAAAAGAAGATAGGCAAAACGATTAATGTGAATCATTAAAAAAAAGATTTTATTAGTCTCATTTAACATAAGATAGTTATTTTATGTTGTAGAGAGAAAATAGGTAGGTTCACCGTTACAAGAAAAGAAAAGAAAAAGGTGGGATACGAAAATCAAAGTAAGAGAAAATGAGATATGATATCTCATATAAAAGGTGAGTAATATTTTCCTTAAAAAAATTATTGTAATAATGCACTTCCGAAACTTATTATTAAAGTACGCGTCGGTGAAGATTGAGCGCGTTTGGCTGCATGCCAGCCCCGTTTCGGGTGATTCCCGTGGTTGTAGTTTCGTCTCTTTGTGCTGGTGTTGACCCTAGAGTTTCGTGCTGAGATGTGTTTGGGTTACGCCGTAGTGTACATGACAGCTAGGGTTCCAAAAAGTTGACTTAGGGTTTCTTGCCAAAATTTGGTATTTTGGGCCAATGATTACCATAAAAGGGTTTGAAAAAGAACCTATGTACCAAAAAGAAGGAGCAGATGGGCTGGAAAAGTTTTCTTTTGTTTGTTTTGTAATTTTATTTTATTTCTTTCTCTGGGGAACCATGGATTAACGTCTAATTTATAATTGTTTTATTTTTATGAACGAATGAATTATATGATTGATAATATGCTTGATGTGATAACATGCCATATAGAATATGTGGTATCATATTATTGCATATCTTGCTAATTACACGAGCATGATGACTATTATGTTTGAATGACTAGATTAATTGTCTTTATGACAATTAATTCAAATTTCAAAATTTAAATGTAGTGGTTGTTAGATTTGATAGGCTAGATTAATGGTCATTATAACATTAATTCTAATTTTTGAAATATATGCATAACAAATTTAATGATTAATGGCCGTTATGACGATTATTTTGATTTCAAATTATCCTCATAAATGACAATTATTATGATTCATAAAATCTAGATTCATAATTAAGTCAATTATTTATTATAATTTAAATCTAGATAAATAACTGGGAAAATTTTCTATGAGAATTGTTTATTTTACGAGTAATTTGTGGGTATTGTAAAATGGTCATCTGTTAACACATATGTTGCATACCACAATTATTATCATGATTGTGTAAAGCACACATTGCCTATCATGACCAAATTTTAAGAACTTAATGATTTAATTAATTTATTTTTTTTAGAAATATTCCAATCAGTTCATTGCTTCACAACTAATCCGATTCGGGGTGGGTCCATGATTAAGGCTTTAAACCCCTCCCAAAAGTGGTACTGGATGATTTTAAAATTTTGATAAGTCAAGTGATGCACGTTCATCGGGGCACATATGTTTAATCATGTGAAGTTAATTAGAACCTCAATGAAATCACACAAAGGATACACTTAATTGAACAATTCTAGGAAATTAAAAAATTTCTTATGTTGAATGGGTGGAAATTTAAATTAAGAAATTAATTTAACCTCCAAGCGCATTGTGGGCTTATCAATAAAATAATCATGTGAAGCCCCACTGGATAAGCATGATTGGATTTGATTAGACTTTAATAATTTTAAATTTTAATAAAGTATTATACGGCCTATCGCTTGGCAATAATAAGTTATTAAAGACAATTTTGAAATTAAGCAATGAATTTTACATTCGACAAAGCTTATAAAAGTTCTTAATAAAAATATTGAATGAACGAAAGTTTTAAATTAAGTATTTAATTTTAAAACTTGTGGGCTCCATTCGTGGTTTTATAAGTGAAATGATCATGACTGAAGCCCCATCGGATAAGCATAGTCGGATTTCACTAGATTAAACCTTAATAATTTCAAAAAAAATTAGTAATGTATTGTACGGCCCATCGTCGACAATGCTTGGATACTAAGGATAATTTTTGAAACTAAACAATGGTTAATTACATTCAACTTTGGTAAAGTTGTTAACCCTCCCATCGAGGCTCTGGCGACGGCATCGAATGACCAAATAACAATTTTGGTTTTTACAAGTGACTTGCTCATCGTAAGCATTTTAAATGAAGGATTGTTAACAATAAATAAAAGTAGTTATGAGAATCTACTTGCACTTAATTTGTTTATTGCATTATTTGTTTGTAATTATGTTCATTGTATATTTTTTTTAGAAATGTCTTCCTGTAATCCTTTAGAAATGATTTTTGAGTCAAAAAATCTCTAGGTGGTACCAACTATGAACCGTGGAAGAACAATATCAAGGATTTGTTAACAATAATATGTGGATCATCAAGAAATTAAAGATCCACCACTTGACCCATAACTTAGATCTACCTGTAGATACACAAGGTCTAGTGCGGTACATTCGTATTGGGAGAGAACTTTGTTAACCCGATATTTATTGACTCACTCACAATGATTCTTTGTGTTACGACATCCCACATTGCTTCTAAATACATTACTGTGTTTTATTTCAAATTAGATGGCATCTCTTGACCCGATACGTTGACGGTCGGGACTGAGGGGACATTCCTCTTATGGTTCAGGGGTCGTGGTTCCACAAATTGTTTTGGTAGATTGTCTGTCTTTAGCAGAGGACAAGACAATCCATCATCATCTTCGCAAGAGGCAACTTTGTTGCCTATTGAACAATAGTTACCTTCGATACAATGTACCCTAAAGACTAACATAGCTTCTCCTCAAGAAGTTAATTAGGTTTGTGATCTTACTAAGTATAAATCATTTCACTTGATACATTATCTAATTTTATTTGTTTGTAATTCATTGTTTGGGTTATATATTGTGCAAGTTACCATTTATTTTAACTGCATGTTTAGCAGTTATCCCCCGGCCAGCAGGATAACGTAGCTTCTCCTGAAGAAGCCAATGAGGTTTGTCAGCTTACTAAGTATAAATCATTTCACTTGATAGGTTATTTAATTTTATTTGTTTGCAATTCAATGTTTGGGTTATATTATGCAATTTACCAAATATTCCATCAGGTCCAGTACCTGAAGGATTTATTCCAGACTGGGGGAAGAAGGATCCCGCAGATGGTTGAATCTGGGTTCATCCGACTGCGGATGGAGGGATGTAGGTTTTCTTCTTATTGACACATTGTATATATTATTGATATCGTTAAAAATATTGTGGTATGTTTTATGTTTTAATCGAATAATGACATAATTCCATATGTATCATAATGTATTTTAGGTTTGATTCCAACACCGTCATTCGCAATATAACTGAAATCATAACTAGCAATTATAATGGCACATGGCCAACTTATAGGAGTGTGCCCCCCTGTTAAAAAATATTGGTATAAGGAATTCATGGAAAATTGACCCTAAATTATATTATAGTATCTACTATTTATTGTTTTTATTTATTCGCATTTGACACGTTTCATATTTAAGGTACTAAAATTTTATCCACTTTTGACATTGCAGAAGAAATATAAATGCTTTTCTGACGATAAAAGAAGATATGAACAAACATTTAGGACAAAGACAATTGATCTCATTAAGAATCACATGAATTGCCTAAGACAAGGAAAAGGGAATGAATCATGGATTCCACAAGAACAACTCGACCAATTGCAGGAATATTGGAATAACAATGAAGATTGAAAAAAAATGTCTGAAATCAACAAGAAAAAAAGTCTGCAAACAGTGGACCTTCACATGCTGGAGGATCAATATCATACGCTGAGTATAAAAGGTGGATTATAAGTACATTTGTGTCATGTTATTCTATGTTTACTATTATTAATTATTGTTTTAATTGTTAGAGTAAACTGACACAAATATTGCTTTTTGTACTGTTTGATATAGTAAGTGACTCGAGAGACACCACCAGGTGAGGAAAATTGGGAGTTATACAAGCGTACTCACCAATTCACCCAAGAACCCCAAAATTGGATAAATAATAAGGCAATGCGAACAACTATGAGTACAATTGAAATCTTCAAAATATATATGTTTTTGTATAAAATTATTATTTTTACTTACACTATTATATGACACTATGCGATGGCCAATGGTTTTTTTGTCAATGAGAATGCCTCAGTAAATAAAAACTAGTTGTTATGAACCCAAAAAAATTAAGTTGCAATTTGACATTGGAAGTTTGGAATTATATCTTGTTAGTTTACAAATAGATGGTAGGACTGAAACGATGTGGTCTCTGCTTGTTAGAAAATAGAAACTGGCTGTATATAGGAATTCTCGCTTAAAATATAGAATGGATGTATTTCAAAAGAAAATGGAGGTCATGGATTAACATTGATATTTGAAATTAAGTTAATAGTTTTAATTGATTGGTGATCCACGACTTATACTATTTTGTATATCTTAGAGGCTTACCTTCTTGCTATGTTGCTTATACTATGAATGGTTGGAGCATATTATAATGGAGGATTTGGTAGAATTAATCTTTGGTCCTATTTTTGTCTACTATTATTGTTTATCTCTTTTGGATGAGTTAGAATCAATTAAAGATAAAAAGGTTCATTTATTTGTATTTTAAGACAGTTTTAGACTCAGATTTCAAGAAGTAAAACTGCAATGGTTACACCAAAATTAGTAGAAGTGGAAAGTTATAATATGTAAATCTAAGGTTGTTTGCTTTGCATGTATTGGCATCTTTCATGAGTCAATGAGACATATTTCAAGATGTCATTTATATGGAACCATTTAATAATTGTGACTGGATTGTTCACCTATTATTAATTTGCTAGATCTGATAAAAGATATGTTAATTGACTTTGCTGGCTATTCTGCTTCTCGCTAGAAAAGTTGTTTGTTTTTTATGTACTGTGTTTGGGATTGACAGTAACAAATTAATTTTATCTATTTGATGAGTAATACTTTGTAGGACACCTATATAAGGATGAGGGAAGAAAGGAAAATTCAGGCCACATCAGGGGAGGAAGGTGGCGGTCCAGCTTCAAACATTGACCTATTGTGGTGGCGGTTGGAGGGCCATATAAGAAAGGAAGAATTTATGGATTAGGATATAAAGCAGGCGTTTACAGAACTTTACGTATATCCAGCACAACACCATTTGGAGTCTCACAACATGACAATCATAGGATGTGTGAGGTGGTTACACAACTAGCTAACGAGAATACATCTGTTAAGGTTCAGCTTGCATAATTCGAGGGTTGGTTTGCACGCTCCAAGAGCACTATAGAAACAATGTAGAGGCAAATGTGAGATATGCATGATATGATGTGCAGGATCCCACAAACACTGTTGTATAGTCTTAGCTTCTTAGAATCTCAGTATTAGGTGGACAACGACGAGACATTATGTTAGGTTTCTAAAACCTAAGGAAGAATAGGACAGAGATAAAAGAAGAGAATGAAATTCAGTTTATTGATCTTGAATGAATGAATCCATAGTTCTTTACAGTTCCTATTTATAATCCTTCCAATATACCCAATTGACAACTACACACGCACGTGTAGCTTAACTAACTAACCGACTAATAAGGACATGCAATCTGTACACGTGGAGTAACCAACTAACAGAGCATTACAAATGGAAGCATGAAGTATAAGTCACGCTACAAAGTCTGTTAGCATAGATGAACGCTTCCTACTCCTCGTGGACCTTCGCATCGTAACATTGCCCTATCCTTCAACAACAACCTTTTCCTCAAGGTTGAGGGTTGGGTAACAACGAAGCAAGTCGGATTCCCTCTCCCAAGAAGCATCTTCTGGGACTGTATTGGACCATTGAACAAGAAACTCTCAGACAGATTGGCCATGACAATCAACTGACCTTGTGTCTAGAACTGCAACAGGAACTTGAATAGGCTTGTTATCCATAGCTAAGGGTGGAAGAGGATTGGATACCACTGGCTTGGGACCAACACAAGGTTTCAATTGTGAAACATGGAACACTGGATGGATTTGACTTCCAAGAGGCAATTGCAATTCATAAGCCGTCTTACCTAAAGCACACAAGACCTCAAATGGACCAAAAAATCTTTTAGCAAGCTTGTGATTAGATCTTCTTTCCACAGTAACTTGCCTATAAGGTTGCAGACGTGCCTAAACCAGATCACCCACTTGAAAGGAGCGTTCCTTGTGATGTTTATCATACTGGACCTTCATACGGTTATGAGCTCTTTGTAAATGAAGTTTGAGCTGAGCTAAGACTTCATTTCTGATCTGCAACATAGAATCAATGGCCTCCAGCTTAATTAACCCTCTCGGATAAAATGGGATCATGAGAGGTGGTTTGCCAAATACTGCCTGGTAAGGAGACATAGCTATAGCTGAGTGGGTTGCTGAATTGTAGTGATACTGAGCCCAACACAAAAACTTACTCCAGGAACGAGGTTGATCTCCACAAAAAGAGCGCAAGTATTGCTCCAGGTAACGATTGGTCACTTCTGTTTGACCATCAGATTGTGGATGGTAGGAAGAAGTTGTTCTTAAGGTAGTACCACTCAATTTAAAAAGGTGCTTCCAAAATTGACTCAAAAAGATGTGATCCCTATCAGTTAGAATAGAACGAGGAAAGCCATGTATCTTAACTACCAAGTCACAGAATAAGGTGGCTACTGTAAAGGCAGTATAAGAAGTAGGTAAGGAACCAAAGTAAGCAAATTTAGACAATCTGTCTACTATAACCAAGATAGTGGTTAAGCCATTCGAAGGAGGAAGACCAGTAACAAAGTCCATAGAAAGCTCCTCAAAAATGCCTTCAGGAATTGGAAGAGGTTGCAGCAGCCCAGCTACTTTGGAAGGTTCATATTTCACCTGTTGACAGATGTGACAATGTTGTACAAACTGTTTGACATCCTTCCGCATTGATGGCCAATGGAAGGTGGCTGATAGTCTCAACAGGGTTCTTAAGACACCAGCATGTCCTCCAATTAGAGAAGAATGAGCCTCTTTAATCAGCACAGGCACTAAGGATGAGGAGGAAGTAAGGAGATATTTACCTTTGTAAAAGATAATACCATCTTGAATTGTCATATCAGGATCATGATTCGGGTTTTCCTGTAATTGTTGATGCAGAGTAAGTAAATGGGGATCTTGTAAATTTTGACTCTTAATCTCAGCAAGCAAATCAAATTCAGGTTCGGAAAGGGATACACACACGACACCCTCCTCATCAAACACTCTAGATAAAGAGTCAGCCACTGTGTTAGCATGGCCTGGTTTATATTCTATATGAAAAGAATATCCCTTCAACTTGCACAAATATTTTTGCTGTTCAGCAGTGTGAATAGTTTGAGTGAGGAGTTCTTTAATGCTTCTATGATCAGTTCTGATAATAAATCTGGTCCCAAGCAAATATTGTCTCCATCTTTTCACAGCAGCAGTGATAGCATAAAATTCTCTGATATAAGTAGAAGAACTAGCTAATCTCGGTCCAAGCTTTTTACTGAAGTAAGCAATAGGTTTTTCACCTTGGAGTAACACAGCCCCCACACCAAAATTCGATGCATCAGTATCAACAACAAATATCTCCTCGAAATTGGGTAGCTGCAATACAGGTGTATGAGACATAGCAACCTTTAATTCCGAGAAAGCTGTATCAACTGCTGGTGTCCATTGGAAAACAGATGATCCTTTTAATAGATTTGTTAAGGGAAGAGCTAAGGAAGCATAACCTTTCACAAATCTTCTATAATAACCAGTTAGCCCCAAGAAGCCCCTCAATTGCTTAATAGTTTTGGGAGTAGGCCATTGAAGCATGGCTGAAATCTTCCTAGGATCAGCAATAACCCCACTATCAGTGACCACATGGCCCAAATGTTCGATAGACCTCTGTCCAAAAGCACATTTAGACAACTTAACCACAAAAGCATACTACTGTAAAGTAAGGAGAGCTAGTTCCAAATGCTGAACATGCTCCTCAATAGTTTTACTGAAGACTAAAATGTCATAAAAGAAAACTATAATGAATCTCATGAGATAAGGTTTGAAGAGATGATTCATGATCGCTTGAAAAGTGGCTGGTGCATTTGTCAAACCAAATGGCATGACCAAGAATTCAAAATCACCATCATGTGTCCTGAATGCTGTCTTGTGAGTGTCAGCAGGCAACATCCTAATTTGGTGGTATCCCGCTCTTAAATCCAATTTAGAAAAAATAGTAGAACCCCCTAGCTCATCCAACAATTCATCAATAGTAGGAATAGGGAATCGATCTTTAATGGTGACTGCATTAAGAGCTCTATAATCAATGCAAAGCCTCCAAGAGTTGTCTTGTTTTCTCACTAACAAGACTGGTGAAGAGAATGGACTATGAGAATGTTGGATGAAACCCGAAGCTAGAAGCTCAAAAACCTGTTTTTCAATTTCAGATTTTTGATCATGACCATATCTGTATGGTTTAACATTAACAGGTTTGGTACCTGGCTCTAAGTGGATGGAATGATCCAATCCTCTAAAAGGTGGCAATCCACTAGGAAGTGCAAATACCTGCTGAAATTTCAACAATATAGGCCAAAGAAGGGGATGGAGATCAGATTGCATTTTGAGTAACTCAGGCAGTATTGTAACCTGTATAGAAGAATTTGATTCTGTTTGTAAGGCATGACAGCCAGCCCACTCTTGGGACAGAATTGTATTCAATTTAGCAGAGACATCAGTGGGATTATGACCTTGCAAGACAATTGAATTTTCTTCCCACCAAAACTCCATTGACTTACTGATATAATCATGAGTAACCTTTCCCAGCCGTTCCAGCCATGGCATACCCAAAATGATGTCTATATCAGATAAATCCAGAACCCACAGATCACAGACAAACTTATGACCTTGAATCAGTAATGGTACCTTGAGACATTTTTTATCAGAATGCATAACATCCCCATTACCCAGAAACACACGAATTCGGTGAGAATGTGATATAGGCAAGGCTAGTTTCACAGCTAACTGATGTTGTATGAAATTATGGGTGCTCCCTGAGTCAACTAAAATAGAGAAATCCATACCTGCCAATGTTGAACTAAACATCAAGGCACGATAGTGAGTAGTATCCCTCAAGGTATGAAGTGAAGCATCCTTTGCTTCTCCAACAGAGTTATCAACTTGCCAAACAATCTGTTCCTCCTCTACTGCCTGATCAACAACATCATCCTCACCAAACAATAACATCAATTTATTCTTGCAATTGTGCTTAGAATTCCATTTCTCATCACATGTATAGCAAAGGCCCAATTCTCTCTTCTTGTGTAAATCAGCATTCAACACACGTTTCATTGGGGTAGGAGTTGGTAAGGCCAATCTCTGTGTATTCGAAATTCCAGAAGAATTTCCAGAATGAGGGATGGAATTATTGGGCAACACAGAAGAGCTATCTAAGCCAGACACAGGTTTCTGAAAAAAATTCTTAGGTGCACCTTGGAACGAAGTTTTGAGATCAGTAAAATGATCATCATAAGCCATATCCAGCTGAATGGCTTGGTGTAAGGATATAGGTTCCTTTAATTGGACCGCACTACGTAAATCAGATTGGAGACCCGAAACAAAAAAGTTCATTAAAAGATCATCATCTAGTTCAGGAATTTGATTAACCAATGCCTCAAATTGTTGAATATATGCACGTAGGGAAGATGTTTGAGTCAATTTGGATAAACTCCTTTTAAATTTGTAAAGCCAGACATGCCAAAACGCTGGCGAAGAGCAGAAACAAAATCAGACCATGCACGAGCCTTACCATTGTTGAAAGTCCATTGAAACCAAGAGGCAGCCATGCCTTCCATCTTCAACCCAGCCAAAGCAACCTTTGTTTCCTCGGGAATCAACTGAAGAGTAAAGAACAACTCTGCTTTAAAAATCCAGTTGTTAGGATCAGTACCATTGAAAACCGGTATCTCCATGCGAACCCCCTTGAGTAAGGAACGATGATCCATGGAATCTGATTTGGTGTAATTGTGCAAAACAGGAGAATTATTGCTGTGTGAATTACCATGCTTAGGCGTTTGATTAGCCATAATTGTTTCCTGCAATTGTTGCATCTGTAAAACCAGTAAGGAAAACTGGTTCCTGGTTTCATTAGCCTGAACCGTCGCTTGCATGTGAAGTTCCTCCAAGTTCGAGTCCACTCGTTGCTGAAGAGAATGCAACTCCTCCGATAATTCTTGAATCCTCGTCATGGAAGAAGAATAGGAGAATGGTTGAAAGCACCAATGTTAGGTTTCTAAAACCTAAGGAAAAACAGGACAGAGATAAAAGAAGAGAATGAAATTCAGTTTATTGATCTTGAATGAATGAATCCATAGTTCTTTACAGTTCCTATTTATAATCCTTCCAATATACCCAATTGACAACTACACACGCACGTGTAGCTTAACTAACTAACCGACTAATAAGGACATGCAACCTGTACACGTGGAGTAACCAACTAACAGAGCATTACAAATGGAAGCATGAAGTATAAGTCACGCTACAAAGTCTGTTAGCATAGATGAACGCTTCCTACTCCTCATGGACCTTCGCATCGTAACACATTAGCACCAACCCAAGACCTTAACAATGAAGATGAGCAACTTGGTGATGATCATGGGGAAGATTGATGTCTTATTTTATTTTATTTTGGACACAGATGTCTTTTTTTCACACATAGTCCCTTTAACATTGTTCTTCATTTCTATGTGTGATATTGACTTGTATACATATAGTACTTTTCATTGTTTATGGTGTTTTGGGTAATTGATGTTACTTTGGATTTGTATTATCTGCATGAAATTATCATACATTCACACTTTTCATTATCTATAATGTTTTTGGTCATTGATGATAGTTCAGATATGTATTATTTGTATGAAATTACCACATGTTTATTAGGTACACTAGTATGTATTTGCTGAATTAAAATCAATATGAAATAAATGTTTTTTAAAAAATGATAATTTATTTTTGACGGAATTCTATATATATTCCGTTGATAACTGTTAAGAATTTTCAACGAAATTGCTTTCCATTGAAGTTTTCAATGAAATTATAGATAAATTATGTTGCAAATTGTTAAGAAGTTTCAACAAAATTACTTTTCGTTGAAATTTTTGACGGAATTATGGATAATTTTTTTTGCAAACTGTTAAGAATTTTCAACGAAATTACTTTCCGTTGAAATTTTCAACGGAATTGTAGATAAATTCTGTTGCAAATTGTGATGAAACTTTTCGACGGAATTATTTTTCGTTGAAATTACCGACGAAGTTCTAGTTAAATTCCGTTGCAAACTATGACTGAACTTTTCGACGAAAATGTTTTTCGTCTAAATTTTGATGGAAACTTATTCCATCAAAATTTTTGACATAATTGTAGTTAAATTCCGTTTTAAATTGAGATAGAATTTTTCAATGGAAATATTTTTTGTTTAAATTCTCAACGAAATTTATTGAATAAATATTATGTTTTGATTTTTTTGTCGACGGAAAAGTAAGGCTTTCGACGGAAAAAATTCCTTTAAAATATTCAATGAAAACTTTTTCTGTTAAAAATTTTGACTGAAAAAAAATCTGTTGCCTTTGGACAAAGTGTGTTTCAACGGAAGAATTCCGTCAAAAATTCTTTGGAAAAATAAATTTACAACGGAATTTTTATAGTTTGCAACGAAAAAATTCCATGAAAAATATGGATATTTCTAGTAGAGGATGTATAGTTGGACAAGCAATTAATAAAATCCATAGTTATGTGTGTTTTCTTGACTTAAGTATTACAGCTCAACATGTCGAGTTTGAGCTCACTAAATATAGCATCCCTTTTTCTTCTCTTAGAATTTGAGCTCCAAAGTATTCTCTTCTCCCCTCCCCCTATCTGCTTTTTCTTGTTTTCCCTTTTCCACTAACCCCTTTTTATATTTAATGAGGATGAGTTAAGATTGCAATTGAATCTGTGATGCTAAATTTTTGTTAGGGAAGTAGGTTATTATTCTCTTATATATTGTGTGTCGCCATTAGGATGATGCTGCACTTGGTCTCAATAGATATACCAATAAACTTGTTTTTGTAATCTATTACTGATGTAAAACTTAAAAGCTAACACACTAGTACATTACAAGCATATATATAGCAATTTGCTGTATATACTATACATGTGACACCGTTGATCTTTTTTTATCTAACCGCTCTTAGATGAGGTGTCAAATTTGAAATTTGACACCGATGTCAAAGGATACTCCCTCGTTATTTTGTGTATGAAAAAGTTAAAAACATAAAACTACATAACCTGAAATTAGCTTCCTTTTAAGACAAGGTTCTTCACAGTGAAATTACCATTACCATTGCCCTTAACCACACCATCATTGGCAAGAAAGCTTCCTGAATCTTGGTTTCGGCTACGAGGTCGTGCTTCTGGAAGATTATTATTATTGTCGCTGTCTTCAGAGTCAGAGAACATGAAGTTACGCTGCCTCTGAATATTAGCACAATGAGGACATGATGTAGGCTTCCAAATCCTGGTTCTATTGACTTCATCAAACATGTGAAATAATGCTGAACAAGGGTGTTGGATTGGACCCTCCACATCAAAATTCAAAGTTCCATCATCCAAGACTCTAATCTTTACGACCACAGAAAGCCCAATATCTGTTCTATCGCAAGTTTTAAAATAAGCAAAATAGTGAGCCACTGTCCCCATATAAGGATTTTGATCCCCTCTCTTTTTCTTCCACTCCCTAACATGAAGACCCTTCCTTGTTCCAGACCCATACATGTGAACGGTCGTTTCCGTTACGAAACCACATGCATTTGTATTTTTTCTTGTATATAGCGACGTCAAGTGACGAATACTGCTGTTCTTGATCTTGCGTTCTATCTCACGTGAGAATGTATCTACTTGAAAAAGACCAGCTTCCTCTCTTCTTATCCTATCACGAAAGCAATTTGAATATTTTAGTGTAATATTATCGTTGATATTTTTTCCTTGAATCTTATCAATGATCTTGTTTTCATACAAATCCACGATCTCGATCTCTATCTCCTCATCATTTGGATTTCCTCCGGTGGTCTTGGTAAAGTTGAGTACACAGTTTGACCCATCTACGTCGTATGACAATTTCCACGTCTTTCTCTTTATTCCATTACATTTTTCCTTGGTCTCTTCTTTTTTCAAGTCAATCGCAACAGAGTTTCCCAGTTGTACATGATAAGAACAATCTTCATCTTTGAGAAGACGAAGGCCGCCAGGACTGTTTCCCATGCATGTGTATTTTTGTCTTATGAGAATAGCCCACTTTCTACATCATGACACACCATTAGTGCAATTAGAAACTCTCTGAATGAAAATCTTTGCACGCAGATATAAATTTAGAAAAGTACAGAAAATTCAAATCAAGTTTCAATACAAGATAAAATATATTTTTTATAATAAAAAGTATGTGAAATATATATATATATATATATATATATATATAGGTTTTAATGTTTCTAAAGTGAACGTAGATGGGTTATCTACCTTCACTTCCAAAACAAAGTTGTTTTGGTTGAAAAATTAAAAAATTATAATGAAAAAGACTATTATAATCCTGAAATAAATTATAATTACAGAATTATCTTGTTTTCCGCCTCAAAACGACGTCGTTTGGGCTCAATGTAGATAAATTATCTACATTGACCGTAAAACAAGCAAACTCATATATATATATATATGGAAAAAATATTTCTACAGCCACTTTAGATAAAGTTATCTACAGCTACCATTTATAACCATGTTCTCCCGAGAGAACATAGTTATAACTTTAAAGTTTCTTTTTTTTTCTCTCTCCACGTCAGCAAACAAGTTCTGAAAAGTAACTGAGGAGAGAAAAAAAAAGCAACTTTAATGTTATAATTATTTTCTCCCGGAAGAACATAGTTATAAAATGGTAGCCGTAGATAACCTTATCTAAAGTGGCTGTAAAAAAGTTTACCCCATATATATATAGGCTTTAATGTTTCTAAAGGGAATGTAGATAAGTTATCTACATTCGCTTCCAAAACAACGTTGTTTTGGGTTGAAAAATTAAAAAATTATAATGAAAAAGACTATTATAACCCTGAAATAAATTATAATTACGTACAAAAATATCTTGATTTCCGCCTCAAAACGACGTCGTTTTGAGCTCAATATAGATAAATTATCTACATTGACCATAAAAAAGCGAACTCATATATATATATATATATATATATATATATATATATATATATGAAAAAAATATTTCTACAGCCACTTTAGATAAAGTTATCTACAGCTACTATTATAACTATGTTCTCCCGAGAGAACATAGTTATAACATTAAAGTTACTTTTTTTTCTCTCTCCACGCAGCAAACAAGTTCTGAAAAGTAACTGAGGTGAGAAAAAAAAGCAATTTTAATGTTATAATCATTTTCTCCCGAAAGAACATAGTTATAAAATGATAGCCGTAGATAACCTTATCTAAAGTGACTGTAAAAATGTTAATTTTTGAATATAATTGATTTATATTTTTCTGTTTCTTTTAAAAAAACCATTAAAGAAATACTCCTTTCCAAATCTAAAGACCTAATAAAGCTATCATTTTATACCGCCACTTACCTTAAACATAAACAACCAACTTACATACCAGCTTATAGAAGTGAAGGTCGATCTAAAATTTTTATATTTTTCTTTCTCTCGCACACTGCAAGTGAAGGGCCGTCAATTTTTATATTATGTCTTTCTAATTCACTCTTTCTCCTAAGAGTTCTTTGAGCTTAAAATATAGATATTATACAACGCATTTTTTGGTTCTACATTATGTTGACTTAATTCAACTAGAAAATAGAGCAGTGAGAATGAAATTCGTTATCTCGTGATCACCTTGGCTCTAACGAGTGTTTAATAATTTTGTATTATATATTTTTAACACATTCTTTCACATAATAACTTTTTGGACTTGAAGCGAAGCCTTGTGGTGCCACGTGAAACAACCATATATTTAACCCCAAAAGCTCAAATTTGTACTTAACGAGCCTTAATTTAATAATTTTATATTATATCTTTCTATCATTGATTCGGCCACTTCCATATTTTCACCATAATAAATATCCTAATTTTAGTATTTGATCTTGTATCCAATACAAATCATGTGTCTCAATCCTAACAATATGCAACAACGTACCTGTAGTGTAGCTGTCTGTATGCACGCACAACTCGACGGCGTAAATGGATTGCTTTGATCATATGAGCATTAAGACTACCTATCTGACCACTTTACTTGAAATAATAAAATGGTCTATCTGGTCTGCATTGTTGGGTTCATATTGTGAAATTATAAATACACAGATTATAGAATCTTTGCACTGGTCTGCGTTATTCTTCCGCAAGATATTTAATTTAGGTGGTATCTAATTCTCTATTGTAGATTTCCACATTACTTTTCTCTTATTAACACTATTTATTATAAGTGCAAAAGTGATCTCGTGATATCAAATTTGATCCTCGTTGCTCCACTTTGCAATGGAATTAAGCTAGCACAAAATTATACCTATACCTATATATATCAAATTATTTCTCAAGCAGCTTGAAATAAGTTTATCTTCGACTACCCCAAAACTACCACTACAAAAAACACGGCCTATAACGACATCAGGTTAACCACATTTTTAACATGTTGATAAAAATTCGAAAATACCCTCGATTAGCAACATTATTTTTAAAGAAGTAAAATTATTTTTGAGTTTTTTATTATAATTTTTTTAAAAACACTTTTTCATTTCTATTCGCTCCTCTATTCGTCTATTCTGATAAACCCTAAAGTTTATCTTCGTTTTTCAGCTTGGAACAATCCCTCTATTCGTTCCTCTACTAGTCTATTCTGATAAACCCTAAAGCTTATCTTCGTTCCTCAGTTCCTTTCTTAATACCTTCAAATCTTGGCTCATTTGGTTATTCATCTTGGAGAGGAAGCAAGTTCTCCATTCCCACAAACTAGAATTTTTCAGTGCTAAGGTGGCTCTACTTTCAGATCCTTATAGATCTATGAATATTCTCAATATTTTTTGGTATTATATATTTTTATTTAATTATTTTTGAAATTTCTGGTATAGGTTTCATCTCTGCTGATATTAAATTTGAAGTTCTGATCTCAGATCTAGTTTGTTGTGATTCTGCGATTGTGATTCTGCGACTTCTTTCTGTCACTTATAGATCTAGTTTGTTGCAAGGTTAAACAAGGGAACTTAAACTCTTCTGTCACTTGTGATTCTGCGACTTCTTTCTTTCCAACAATTTGTAGTAATTTATCCCACCACGTTGTTTCTTTTTTGCCGACTTATATGCATCTCTTACTCTGTTTTCTTTCATTCTGTTCAATTTATGTATTAGCAGATGCGCTTTGGTCTCTCAAACTAATTTGTTGGATTCATCACTCCAATTGCAAGCTAGTGAGTTTTTTTTTTTCAGAATATAAAGAACTGCTTGTTCAGAATTCATAATGGGTAACAGAGTATTCGTAAGATATTTAACCATCCATGGAGCTATATATGAAAATTTGTATATTTTGGATAGTCGTGACTAACAATAAGAATATTGTGACTTTAAAATGCTGTGTAGACTTCATATAACATTTGGGGTAAAATCATAATCATTAGCAGCTCATTGGAAGAGAAGGGATAGGTTACTAGGAGTTGTGCTAGAAGCCTTGAAAAATTATTTCTTGCACATTTAATTGCCTGTCACAGTTGCAGAATTTTCATGTTGTATTACAATCATATTGTATGTAGTTACTAAGCACAAACCTTTTTCTTTGTAAGGGCTTACCTGACCTGAAATACAGCAAATAATCATGATAAAAATCCTACACCAAAGAATTGATTTCAGTGATGAAATATCTTATCCTCTTTATTTTTTATTTTTTTTACCCCATCTTGAGTAAGTTGGCCTTTGGCTCATGATGGAAATGATAACAGTAGTTATTATAGCTTTGTAAACAATAGGAAGTTATGAAGCTTTCCAAACATTAGGATTATAGAAAATAGTCCAATTATTTATTATTCTTGTAAATATAAGTTGTATTTATTTTTCCATGTATATAAATATTAGTATGCTAAGTGCAAATTCTCAAGCAATTCACAGAAATCTCTCTTGAATTTTTTTCTCAGGTCGTTTAAAGAAAGTTTTTCCCCCATAAATTGAAGTTAGTAACCCAGGCTTGAAGTTTACTTCCCAGTTTTTGCTTATTTGATCATACGGGTTTTCCTTTATACCTGAACTTCTTGTGCTCTGGCTTCGATCTTTTGGCATCTGTTGTTGTACACACTCACACTCATCACTTCTTATATTTACCAACAAGAAATAGGGCTAATTTTGCATCACCGCTTCAAATTGGTTGCCAACAAGTTTGAAACTGCATTAGCATGTATCAATTTCAAGATTGTATCATGAAATGCTGACTCAGGTTGTGCTTCACTTATATGTGCTTGTAATGCTGCAGTTCATGAAAGGGTGCTTAGGACATGCGATGACTTTGTCTGGCCTGTGGATACTGCATTCCTTGGACGCTTCATTATTGATGTCGAATTTCTTGACTTGAAAACATGCCCTCTGAATGTGAGTCCCTAAATTTTACAATCATTACTTTATTAATATGATATTCACATAAATAGATAATTATATAATTTGCCCGTAAATATGCGTTTTGGTCTGTGTAACACCCCGTGTATACTCGGAATATTATCATTACATCGTATTAAGCGGTGCTTAATTAAAAATGCAGAATATTCTTTTTCTTTTCAATTATGACGTCATTATCAATTACCAACTTGATTACTTAATCAATTTCATAAAATATCGCCTGCATATAAATTGCAATAAGACATCTACTGAAATACCTCAATATATAAATAAAGCGTGTATCTAAATCACGGCATTACATCACGTAATCCGGACAATATCCTGATACATTATTACAACTCCAAAAGACTCAAAACATAATCAAGACATAACAATACTATGTGTCATGGACAATCCCCATGCTCACCAAATAAACATAGTACACAACCAGTCTCAACATAAAACTCCATAAACATAACTGAAGCTATAAGTATATAAACAACATGCAAATCCAGCATCCAATCATGGCAGCATAATATAACAGCAATCTAACTCAGCTCCGGCCTCCTGCCGCCTGAGGTCTCAACATTACCTGACCCTGAAATAAGCATTCCCCAAACGTGGGGTGAGATCTCTAAACTAGAAATCTCAGTAAGACAAGGGGTCCTTAAGGATCTTCCACCCCAAGCTCACTTACATGTGCAATATAAGTTCTAAAAGCATTTATATCATTATCAGTTCTAAAACTATGTAGTGCAACAGATATCTATGGCATGTGTGTAATCACTATCTACTGGCCAGAGAAATTTAGGAATACGTCTATCCCCTACATGTAGTACAAGGAACACCGTTTGCACCTCACCCACAGCCTCACCTTCTTGTATGTTCTACATACTCAGGCTTACCGTATAGGTGGAACACCTCCATGCATATCAACAAGGCACTAACATACAATAGCTCAACAACATTTCCAAAACATCAAAAGCATGTAACACAGCATGCATATACCATGTCCCCATGGGACATGGTGGAACCACAACATGGCTAAACCGAGGACACGAAAGCTTACCTCTAAGCTAGCTATCCAATCTGATATGGACCAAATATAAATCAATAACATTTACCACATGCATACAAATTAAAGACAACGCCTTTTCATTATGTTTTCAAGTCTTAAAGCTTCTAACAAAGCCACCAGCCCTTAATCCCATGATTCTGGCTTAGACCAATACATACAGAAGTTCAACTTCATCAAACTAGGGTCCACAAACCCCCAATAGCCTACTGTACATACAGCACAGCTACTGTTCTGCGAAAACTCAGAATATCCGGATATTCCTCGGGACCATATCCGGATATCTCATTGTCCATATCCGGATATGCAATATCCGGATATACAGATTCACATATTCGGATATCCAATATCCGGATATCTGTTCGAAAAATATCCATATATTTCACGACGGAATGCAGTTTCTGCATTTTCGTGAAGATATCCCTTAAAGTTTCCCTTTTTACCGATTTTAAACACCTAATCATGCATTTCTAGGCGTGTTCAACATTACCCAACAACAAGTTATCATCTTTTAGCCTTAACATGCATCAAGCTTCCATTTTTAAGCCTTTAAACTCAAGTTAAAGGTTGGTACACATACCCCAGCTCAAAACAGAAGGAAAGGTTGCCCTTTGGAGCTCACAATCAGTCTCAAGCTACTGTCACAAGAGGATGCACGAAAATGGTAAGAAAGGTTGACCCTTTAGCACAAAAGATCAACACTTGGACCACCAAAACCAAGACAAGGCTTCTCTCAACCCAAAACCAACAAGTCAGCAACCAAACCTCCCTCACACTGACTTCACAACACAGAAACAAGACCACCAACACACTCCCAATGATGATCATCACTCACACAAAGTGTTTAGGAGAAGAGTTTGTGAAGGAAATGGCCACAAGCTCAAGAAATGATGAAGGGAAGGCAATGGAACAGTAGCCAACACTCAGCCACCAAGTGAGTCACGTAGGGAATTCTGGTCCTTGGGTTTTGTGCCCATAATGGGAGTATTCAAAGTCCAAACACACTTAAACACTAATTTCTACGCTTAGCATTTTAATCCCAAACTTTGGATTATGAAACTACATAATTTTCTAAGAATTAACATATTTTTCTTATAATTTTCTGAGCAACTTTCCGGTACACGCTTTTCAAAGCCAGTACCGGTTTCTAGCACCAGTTCTCATTATTTGGACTTGAAACTCGTTTTACAAGTCCTACATATTATTCTTGTAATTAACATGCACTTACTTTAATTTTTCGAGATACTTTTTCGGCACGCATTTATACCGACTAGCAGAACCGGTATTTGCACTTTTCTTCCGAAAAGCGACTTTCAGCATTCTTAATCACTTAATATGATTATTAAGCCTCACAAATAATTATTAGGGTCAATTATGGAATCATTTTCTATTTTTGCATAATTAATCAATTAAATACCTTAATTAACGGTGCGGGTTCTTACAGTCTCTTACTTACTCTGTAAGTATGCAGAGTCTGCAATAAAATGTGCTAGGAGTTTAATTTTTAGATTTTACTTAATTCGTGTTGTTCCAAGTATTGCTTTAGTTATGTAATAGCCTTTCACTATGTTGCATATTTCATTGCTTTACAGGTTCTACAGGAAGTATTGAAACATTATTCAGTACCTGGCAATTTATTTGGCAAGGTCTGCGTCATTATTGATAAAGTGAGTTATGCATAGTGTTGCTATTTTAGTTTATTTTTCTATTTGTTAATGGTGCTCTAAGATTCCTGATCTTTGTTTGTTATCGAGAAACAAATATGATAAGGAGATTATGATATCTCTTGTTTTTTTTATAAAAATAGTAATATCAAAAAGTTTTGTTATAAAAATAGCTTTCTCAACAGAGTATATATATTCACTGATTCCAAATATTTAATTTTTCTATTTTTCTTCATAACACAAATCCTAATTTGAAGCTCCTTGCATAATATTTTTACCATAACATTGATACGTAGCATAGTATTGGAAAATTTCATTATGGTATGAATAAAGAATAAATAAGCTAAAATAAATTATACAAATATGAAATAAATAAATAAATAAATAATACTAAATAATAAAACTAGTGAATATTTATATAATTAGCTTAATAAGCCAATAATAATACTAAATAAATAAATTATACAAATACTAAATTTCATTATGGTTTTAAACAAAGGCCCAAAACTTAATAACCTTATTTACAAAAAAAAAAAAAAACTTAATAACCTTAAGTATTAGCCTTTTTAGGATTATACAAAACTACGTGAAAGTGAATCTTTATATATTAGTATACAAAACTAGTGAATCTTTAAATATTAGTATATTTTTTAAACAAAGGCCCAAAACTTAATAAGCTTAAGTATTAGCCTTTTTAGGATTATACAAAGTTGTTGACTATAGCATATTCAAAAAGGTTTTGTTATAAAAACCTATAGTATATATATTATTGTTCCCCTATAATACCAAGATAAAAAGAGAGATATAGAAACAGTGCTTGATTTAGTCAACGTCAAAAATTTAATGTCTCGTGCTTTGTATATAAGAATGTTGTGTAAATAACATTATGATGAGGCTTTAACTTGTTTTCACCCTACACTTTTAACACTTTATTTATCTTTGCGTCATTCATTTATCGCACTGCAATTGAATCTTGTCGTTTTTTTTATTCCAATGACTCCATTACCACTCTAGTCAACGTCGTCCAATATAATTTGGTGCACCTTTAATTTGTTACCTTATATATGTCCATAGGAGGCAGGAGATTTCAGCCGTGTAGATTGGCTCAGTATACAAATCTTGTAGGTGTAACCATCGGCTCAATATATAAAGTGATCAGCATCTACAGGTATTTTTTAAAGTGAATTTTATTTTATTTTAATATTATATTATTAGATATTTTAAATGCCTTTTGATTCGATTTAAATTAAATTTGAAAACAGATTTAACTAATTATGATGGACAAGAGTTGGATTGAGAAGCCACTTAGATCAAAAGAGTACTTATATGGGGTAGTCCAATTTTTGGACTTTGCCTTTTCAAATGCATCTATTAATATGGACAAATTTTATGTCCTTGCATTAAGTGTGGATTTCGTAGTATGTGTGATAAAACTGAAATGTTAAGTCATCTACTTCAAAAGGGTTTTCCAAGAAAGTATACATTTTGGTATATGCATGGGGAAAAACATATTCAATCCAATGTTGAAGAAGCAAAAGCACACGAAGACCCAATTAGACAATATCCAATGCAAGATATGTTAAATGATATTTTTGGTGTCTTTGATGATCATCGAATTGAAGATTCTGACACATCAAATCTACCTAATGGCGACCGCCCTAGGGGTACAAAAGATGCAAGTAAAGAAGAGCTAGAAAAAAATTAAAGAATTGCTAAGGGATGGGAATCAAGAACTCTATAATGGTTGCACAAAATTTACTAAATTGTCGTTCATTGTTCGGTTGTATCACATAAAAGCAATTGGCTTCTCTTCACAAATTTCATCTAGATAAATTTGGGAGTGAGTTAGCTACTTTCAACCAATATGTTTTACCCTCTTTGTTATAATTGGATAGAAACTTAGATAATTTTGTTTTTTTTAAATCATTTGCAAGCTTTATTTCTTCTCTTTCTTATCATGAAGCTAAATTCTTTTGGTTTTTGTACAGGTGTGATAGAGTAAATGGCACTTCAAAGGACTAGGATGCATAAAAGAACAGGTCCTGGAAGATTGATATTTGCAAAGAGCTATCTTTTAGTTTAGGAGAATGATTCATGGAAAATTAATGATATTTTGAACAATTAGAGATAATCACTATATTTTTCTTCAATTACCCAAATTGGTTCACTGGCTTGAACATTTTCTTTTTTGGGATTAGACAATGAGGTATTCTTTGAGTGTTGAACTAATAGGGGGAAGGTATTTGCCCCTCCATGAGATACTTATGGTACGATTTGAAATGCTTGTAAAATCTGCCAGTGTAGGGCAATTAAGCCACATGTTGTGATTTTTTTTTCCTGATACATACATGTTGTGAGTGTTTCACTATTATATAAAAAATATTTGTTACATATCATAATCTGGGCAAATTTGCATAATTAAAGGGTGTATCATGTTATTTTTTAGATTACATACTAAATAATAAAAGTAATTTTTAATATTTTTTATTTTTATAAGATTTATAAAAAAAATGTAATATTATTAAATTAAAAAAAATGAATTTCATATATTTAGCCACATTCATGAATGTGGTTAAAAAAACTTTCAGACATAATTAACCACATTTTTTTATTGTGGCAAACTATACAATTTAACCACATTTATAAAGTGGTTAAATTAACAATAATTGTGGCTAAAAAAAGACTACCACACTCAATCAAAATGTGGAAAAGTGAAGAAAGTAATGTGGTTAAATTATTACAACACCTGTTTTAACCACATTTAATCAAAATGTGGTAAAGTTTGTTAGCCACATTTTTTTATCATTGTTAGCCACATTTTTGAATGTGGCTAAACAACCTTTTTTTTTGTAGTGTACGTCATTTTATTTATTTATTTTTTTATATCAATTGATTCACCTTTGAATGGTTATGATTTTTTCCTCTCTCTCTTCCTTTATCACCATTGATCCATCTTTGTACGGTTATGATTTAGTAACCGGAGATAAGATTATCTCAAGCAGCTTGAGAAACAATAAGTCATATATATATATATATATATATATATATATATATATGGGAAAAACATTTCTCAAGTTGCTTGAGATAAATTTATCTCCGGCTATCCCAAAACCACGCTGTTTTGATTATTTATTTTCTTATATGTATTGATTCACCTTTGAATGGTTATGATTCCCCTTTTCTCTCTCTTCCTTTATCACCATTGATCCATCTTTGTACGGTTATGATTTTGTAGCCGGAGATAACTTTATCTCTGGCAGCTTGAGAAATGATAAAGCCTATATATATAATATATATATATATATATATATATATATATATATAATTAAATCACATATAAAAAAGACAACGAACAAATAAATAAATAAAGGGATCTATTAATCTCATGTTGCATGAGATAATTATCTCATGCAACAGAGACAAGATTGTGGGGTCCACCATTTGTAAAAAAAAAAAGAAAAAAATAATGTGGACCCCACTACTTTGTCTCTGTTTATCTCATGCAACATGAGATAATTATTTTCCATAAATAAATTAAAACGATTTTCTCATATTCCTAAAAGAATAATAATTTATTTATGTTATGGAATATACACAATCATAATTGACAAGGAGGTAAACAGTAATTTGTTATAATTTTCTATTGAATTACCCGTAATTTGTATTGGTATTTTATAAAATATTAATTATATTACAATTTTATATATTATTAAAAGGGAAAAACATTATCGGCATTCCTCGATGATACGGTTAGAGTCCGTTTGATACGCGGTATTTTTGGGGATTCTTGAAAAATTGAATTGTTTTAAATTTTAAATTTTCAGATATTATTGTTAACTGAATGTAAAAATCATATTTTTGAAAATTGTGATTCCCGGATAAAAAAAATTCATCCTCTACCAAACGCCCCCTTAGTGTTTAAGACGAATTTCATCACGAATCAGGGGTAAAGGGGGTGGAGTATTTGTCCGACAATGATTTTAGTTATAACTATTATTTTTTATTTAATATTTAAATTAAAAATCTCATATTTTTTTCTATCATGATTTCTGTTTTTCTTATCATAAAACAGTAATTTTTACTAAAATAATACAATTTTATGTAATTTAAAATGACAAATACAATTTATAAAAAAAAAAATGACTAATACAAACCCCATAATAGTATCATAATTTTCTTATATACATATTATAAACGTTTGAGTGTGAGATTCTTAGTATTATCTAATAATTGTACCGTAATCAGTATCCTCATTTTAATATTATTTAATCTCTATTACTTGGTCGTGTTTCCAGTTCATGGGTCTCAATACAAAAAATTTGTAACAACGTAACTCTAAGCACAACCACTACGAAAAAATTGATAATTACTGGAGGTTTTTTGAGCGTAGGTCAAAAAAATTTCCACTAAATAACTTAATTTTTTGCGGGTTTTAAACATCCACAATTTGATATTATTTTTAGCTATTTTAAAATGCCCGAAAATATATAATATTTTTTTATATTCATTTTCTATATAGTGAAAACAAAGAGTTTTTAAAAGTTTATTTCTATTTTTTTAAAACAATTATTGTGTACCCTAAAGTTCACTTAATTTTTATTTTAAAAGTAAATAAGTATTTTCCTTCCCAGAATCACCTTTGGAAAGTGTTTAAAGCCTTAATCCTGAACTCGTCCCGAATCAGACTAGTCACGAAGCGATAAATCGATTGAAATATTTCAAAAAAAATAAAAAAATAAAAAATAAAAAATTTATATTCTTTCCAACAATGATTGTTTCCCGTCGTAGAACATGTTAAAATGTATTAAAAGAAACCATGGGAGAATGTAGAAGAAAAGAAACACATTAATTTTCTCTGATCCAAATCGAAATCATCCCAAACTACCGAGAAAAGATCTAAAGAAAATTGTAATAAGAGATGAGAGAATGTAGAAGAAAAGAGAGAAGAAATATTTGAGATTTGAGACTTAGGGCATGTGAGAAGGTTTAACAACGTTTGTCAAATTTTTAACAGAATTATTGATTTGAAAATATTGGGGCTTTATTGAAACAATTACAAGTATAAGGTAGTAATTAGAAATATGGTCAAAGATGAAGGGGGTAACTTATATTTTAGTCTAATATGTAGAATATACTTATATATATTGTTTTAGGGAAAATTGTGTGTCATTTTAAAGATGTAAAGTTGTGTCATTTTAATAAAGGAAAAGAGATAGATAAAGGAGGAGAGAGAGTTGATAAAAAAAATAAAAGTGTAAGTCTCACCTCTTTGTGAGAGTGAAATAATATAAGTTATGTAATTTAAAAGAATAAATTTTTTTTCATTGTTTTATAATATGTTACACATGAAGAACTTAAACACACTGGCAGTAAGTTACCAGCGAGAGACACCACCACTCCAACCTCGTAGGATCTTTGTAAATAATAATACCCGCCAAGATATGTACCACAAAATAGAACTACATAACACCTTAAGTTATTTTCCTCTAAGTGCAAGGTAAAGCCTGTTCACAATCAAATTACCATTACCATTGCCCTTAACCACACCACTATTGGAGACAATGGCATGTGCACTTTGGTTTCGGCTATCTTCTGGAAGATTATCATTGTCACTTTCTTCTGTGTCAGAGAACATGAAGTTACGCTGCTTCTGAATTTTAGCACAATGAGAACATGAAGTAGGCGTCCATATCCCGGTTGTGTTGACTTCTTCAAACATTTTGAATAATGCAGAGCAAGGGTGTTGGATTGGACCCTCCACATCAAAATACAAAGTGCCATCATCCAAGACTCGAATCTTTACCACCACAGAAAGCCCAATATTATTATAAACATAATAGTGAGCCAGTGTCCCCATATAAGGATTTTGACCCTCTCTCCTTTTCTTCCACTCCCTAACATAAAGACCCTTCCTTGTTCCAGACCCATATACGTGAACAGTGGTTTCCGTTACGCCACCCCATTCATTTGTAGTTTTTCTTGTATTTAGTGACATAAAGCGAGGGCGCTTCCCGGGCTCATACACATATGAAAATGTATTATATACCTCAAAAAGACCAACTTCCGCTCTTCGTACCCTATCAATAAAGGCCTGTGAATATTCTCGTGTAATATTATCGTTGATATTTGTTCCTTGAATCTCATCATTGATCTTGTTTTCAAGCCAATCCACTATGATGATCTCTAACACTTCATCTTGATTACGTCCTGTGGTCTTGTTTAAGTTGAGCACACAGCTTGACCGTTCTAGTTTGTATGACAATTCCCACGTCTTTCTCGTTATTCCATTACCTTCTTTCTTAGGCTCTTCTTTTTTCAAGTCAATTGCAACACAATTTCCCAGGAGTAGATGGGAACAATCTCCATTTCTGAGAAGACGAAGGCTGCCAGGACTATTTCCCATGCGTATGTATATTTGTCTTGTGAGAATAGCCCACTTTCTACAACATGACACACCATTATATTACTGCAATTAAAAACTCTCTAAATGAAAATCTTTGCATGCAGATATAAATTTAGAAAATTAATGAACATTTAGATAATTTCAATACAAGATAAAATATACCTTTTTGTTTAAAAAATTTGTGAAATATATATATAAAATTATTGTGTATATATTTTAAGGGATAAGTTATTCTACCTACTATTTTTCTGTCTATCTTTGTCTATCACTTTAAAACATCATTAGATCAGAATCTTAACTAACGTTTATGTTTCTTTCCCTTCTTAAGATTCTGATCTAACGGTGTTAGAAAGTGGTAGGCAAAGGTAGACAGAAAAAATAATAGGTAGAATATCTTATCCCATATTTTAATTCAAAAAGTTAAATTTTTAAAATAATTGAATTATATTAACACCTTCCGACTATTGAAGCTTGAGTTCTATATATCGTAATGCATGTATATTTCTCCTTATTTCTATGAAATAATCCTTTTTTTTTTATTTCTTTCAAAACACATTGACTCGGCCACTTCCATATCTTCACCATAATAATATCCTAATTTTATTATTTGATCTAGTATCCAATACAAATGATGCATATCTCAATGCTCACAATATGCAACAACGTACCTGTGGCTGTATGCACGCACAACTCGACGGCGTAAATGGATTGCTTTGATCAGATGAGCATTAAGACTACCTATCTGACCACCTTACTTGAAATAATAAAATGGACGTCCTTTTGGTCTGCATTGTTGGGTTCATATTATGAAATTATAAATACACAGATTATAGAATCTTTGCACTGGTCTGCGTTATTCTTCCACAAGATAATAATTAATTTAGGTGGCATCTAATTTTCTATTTTCAATTTCCACATCATTTTTCTATGTATTCACGTTCTTATGTTCATGCTGTTACATAGATTCAAAAATGTGCTGAAAATTAATAATACACACAGATTATAGAATGTGATTCTTTGCCACGTAACTAACTGAAAGGGAAGCGTTATTCTTCCGCAAGCTTATCGTGGCATCTAATTCCTAACTCTATTATTTTTTTCATTAATTAATTACTTCTTCTTTTTTGTATAAATTTTAATTAATTAATTCTTATCGTGGCATCTAATTTCTCTTCTTTTTTTTTCTCATTATTTGATTCTTGATGTTGTTGCTGCTTTCTTTTTGTTCGATTCTTCCCTTTGAACACGATCCTTCGTGGTGGAGGATGCTGGATGTGTGCCGCTAGGTAATTAGTTTGAACGAATATCATTGAAAAATACTACAAGTGGACTAATTTTGTTGGTGTGATGATTCTGTTTCTTTTGGTTATTTTTTTTTTTTTTTTATATAAGAAAGAGGATAATTATAGGGCATACATAGTTAATAGTTTGAGTGGAGCACTACTAGAAAAGTTTCAATTTTCAACAGAAATTTTCGACGAAAACTATTCTGTCAAAATTAATGACAAAAATTAACGATGGAAATGTATTGATTAAGTATATTTGTTTATTAGGTGCAATATGTAAATTGATATTAAATTTGTACAAAGAGAAATTAAAAAAAAAATCATAATTTTTCGAGGAAATCTGTTTTTCGTCGAAAATCTTTAGACCAGTTTTCAACAGAAGTTCATTGATTTTTCGTTGCAAACTTTCGACGGAATTAGTTTTTCATTGAAAACCATGACAACAATTTTTTATGGAATTTCATTGATTTTTCGTTGAATTTTTTTTACGGAATTTGTTTTCTGTCGAAAATCTTTAAATCGGTTTTCGGCAGAAATTCATTGATTTTCCGTCAAAAACTTTCGACTAGAGCCTAGATCACACAAGGCTCTACGAATATACCTATATCCTATTGTACATGAAATTGTAAAAGAACCTGAATGTTTCAATTTCTAAGGCAATTTGTTGGAGAAGTAGCTGCTGCATTCTTTTGTTAAAGCCATTATTTCATACTCTTTAAGCCTCTTCTTCCTTGTAAGAATATCCTTCATGAACTTCATATAGCTTGGCATGTTTTGATGTGCTTCCACGAAGGGTATATTAATTTGTAATTACTTCAAGATATATGTCCAGGAATCTCTTGAAGTGATGTTGGTTTTGGAGTCTTTGAGGAAAATGGAGTTGTCTTGCTCTTGACAATGGTTGAGAAGCTTCACTATTCTGCAAAAGGTTGTTTAATTTGGCTTGTTGGATTTCAGCTCTGCTCTTACTAGTTCAGCAGTGGTTTCCTCATCATTCTCTTTTTCTTGAGGTGCAGATTGAATGGTTGTTGGTTCAACTATATCATTGTTGTCCACTTTCTGCCCTTGTTTCTCCATTAATTTCCTCAAGGTGGATGGCCTTATAACTGGCTCTAGATGATCAACTTCTCTGCCAATCCTCAATTGGAAGGTCTTGCATGTTTCTTTTCCATCCCTCCTCGGTAATTCTGTATCACTAGGGAGTGCCCTATAGGTCTGCTACTAAGTGCTGTAGCAAGCTAACCTATTTGTGTCTCAATGCTTTTTAACATGGCTCTATGACTTTAAAGGGGAGTTTCCTGCTGAAGCATGCGAAGAAAGCTAGAAGAGCTTCCCTTATATATATATATATTCTAGAAAGGCTTGTAGAAAGGGGCTTCTTCTAATATCTCAACAATCAAGAAAGTAGGGGCTTCAAAGCTAGCTTGCAATTTAGGGGTGCGCAGGTTTGGAACCCTATACAAGAGGCTAGCGTGCAATTGTTTTCTCTGATGGGGGCTCACTTCAAAAAGCAAAGCTTGTTTTATACTAAACGAGCCTTCCTTGATCAGAGAAATCCGTACGACCCCTATCTTTAATCTTAAGTAAAGTGAAGTCAAATCAATGAAGTGAACAACCCAACCTCTTTGTTTGAAGCATTGCTTCCCCAAATTCCAAAAAATAAGAAAAGCCTTGCGGCTACTATAGTTATCGTACAAGAAAAATCTTCTCTTTGATAGCGATCATAGGGGAGTTCAAAAAGAATCTGATCGTAGATAGAGACTAAACCCTGTGCGGGGGTAGGGGCAGATGTAGCCAAGTTGATCCAGGCAGTGGATTGTGAATCCACCATGCGCCGGTTCAATCCCCGAGGGTGAGCTTCTACATTGCCTTTGTTTTTGGAAAATGATGAAAAGTTTAAGTGGGGTTAGACACCAGTATCCCACTAGGGTCAGGCAAGACCCCAACCTCTTTGAGGATTTTCAGGAAGATTTACATAATACCCACCAATAAAGTTCTCACATCGGCCAGCGGGCTTTGAACTCACGCCCTTATAGGATATGGATCAAACTCTTAGCCAACTGTGCTCACCTTTGTTGGCAAATTTTTTTTTTATGTTACATTTAAATAAAAGAATAACATATCAAATTAAGCTACCTTTAAACATAATTTCTAAAAGTTATTGATAAGTGTCAAAGACACTGTGTTTTTAATATCAAAAATAATTTAAATAATAAGTAATATGATTAAAAATAGAGTGTTAATTAATAAATCCTAAAAGATATTAAAATGCCAACAACTATATAAGATTCTAATCCCTTTTCATATTGTTTCAAGTTATTTCAGATTTGAAGTAACAAATCACTAATCTGATGGGCAAAAGGCAGTTAGGGTCAGTTGGGAATATAAAAATCAAGAAAATAAAGAATTAATAGAAATTAATTCTTGCTCGCTCTGCAGCTCGCTTCAGCGAGCAAGGCAAGCGAGAAATTGTAATTAGCTTGCTGAGAAGCTCGCTTCAACGAGGAAGTAAAATATGCTCTGAGCAGCTCGCTTCAGCGAGCTCATCAGCGAGTGGATCCAAATACTGAAAAGCCCAATTTAACCCTTTAAAAGGACGAGACGAAAATCGTGTAATTCATTTGGAAGACGGCAGAGACTTAAAGAAGAGGCAGAGGAGTAAAGTCTGGAGACGATTGCAGAAGGGAAAATAAGAAGAGAAGATTAAAGAATCACCGTTTAAATTTCCTGCTAAGTTTCTATGAACCATTACAGTTTATTTTCATCTTTTAATTCTGTTTCAATAAACATTTAAGGCTAAAGTCCTTTATGTAGTTAGGGCGAGACGCAACCAATGGGTTCTTGAACGCTATTTAATCTTTGATGCAATTATTATTCGTATTTCAATTATGCAATAAATCTGTTTTATATTCGTAGTCTTGTTCTTGAACTGATCAATCTTGAAAGAGCAATAAATCTGTTTTATATTCATATTCATAGTCTTGTTCTTTACTTTATTCCAAGACTCTAATAGGGATATTGTATGCTTTAATCCGATTGGTTAATTGTTGGAATTTGTATGTTCTAGGGATAGACTTACGAATTTTATGACGCATAATTCTTGACCTTAAAGCTTGCTTTAGATAAATACCCTAAGGAATTAGAGCCTTGGAATAAAGTAAAGAACTGAAGCCACCAAGGGATTGGGGAGTCAGTTACATAAGAAAGAATTGTCAATAATTGGTTGCAAATTTTAATTGCATGAAAGTTAAACTCGTTGAGAAACTATTGGGGAAGTCGAGTTCTTAGCTACGTTTGTTATTAATTAAAAGTTAAAAACCATTTTCTTCGCATTATTATTCTTGAATTCAGTTCTTTATTTCTTAATCAGAAAAATATTTCTGCAGTTAATGCAGATAAGTTATCTGCATTTACTTTCAAAACGACGTCATTTTGGGATTGAAAGATTAGATAATTATAATTATAAAGACTATAATAACCCTGAAATAAATTAAAATTACAAAACACCATGATTTTTGCCCCAAAATGACGTCGTATTGGGCTTATTGCAGATAAGTTATCTGCAGTAACAGCAGAAAAAGCGAACCCTTTCTTAATATTGAAAATTAAAAATAATTTATTTAAAAATTCTATTTTATAAATTAAACTAATACTCTCAACAAATCCATTTTAAGATCGATCCAACTTTAATCGCTTAGATAAGTTATTGCTTGATAATCAGTCCTCTTGGGATCAACAACCTTACTTTTATCACTTTATTGCTTGTACGACCGGTGCACTTGTCGAAGTCGCAACAGTTATTACATATAAGACTGAATAAATATACAATTATAGAATCTTTTGAAGGAACTGAAAAGAGAATGCATGTTCTCCCACGAGGCTAAGGTAGCATCTAATACCTCGTGTCCTTTTTCTGCACCAGTAGTCCTTTTGTGTTCTCATTCTTTTCTTTTGTTCATATTCTTCCATTTGACGCTTATAGCAATCACAGTGCGATGACGTTTTGGAAGTGTTAATGATGTATGGTGATGACATCACATGGATGATAATTACATATATGAGGATGGTGTGGTGGCAAGTAATAAAGAATTATTGAATATGGTGGAGAAGATGTTCGTAGATGGCAATGGTAATGGGTGGATGGCGTATTTTAAGATATGGTGGTGTTAAAGCCTGAATAGGTGAGTTGAGTGTTTGTTGCATAGCACGGGTGATGCTACCCAACAAGTATACCGATCGCACAAGTAATATAATAGTAAGTAAAGTTCGTCTCCACAGGGATTGTGATCGTTTATCAATTAATATTCCTTTCAAGAATGGAAGAGTTCTATTAGTTTACAGGAAAGGGAGACTGAAAATAAAACTGAATATTCATCTTTGATTGAATTGAAAGACGTACAAGAGGTCTGCTTATATCAGCAAAAGAAAAGCTAACAGAATGCTAAAAAGGTGCTCAGCCACATGCATGAGCCAGCAAGGCTAATCAGTTACAACAGAAAAGAAATAACAGTAATAATAGAAAAATAAAAATACAAATATTAATAGCTCCCCTCAAGATGGAGAGTATATGTTTAATACTCCCATCTTGGACAACAAAACTGTAAACTTAGAAGGAAGAAGGGGTTTAGTAAACAAATCAGCTAATTGCTTGGAGGAAGGTACTGGGAAAGTCTTCAAATGACCCTTAAGGATGTGCTCCCGAACAAGGTGACAATCAATCTCAATGTGCTTCGTGCGCTCATGGAAAACCGGATTGGCAGCAAGATGAAGAGCAGAGAGGTTGTCACAAAATAGATGGGCAGGTCCAGGATGAAGAATATGGAGATCCCGAAATAGAGAAAACAACCACAATAACTCACAGGTGACATTAGCCATGGCACGATATTCTGCCTCCGTAGATGATCGAGACACAGTAGTTTGCTTCTTAGACTTCCAAGAGATGAGAGAATCACCAATGAAAATACAAAAACCAGAGATGGAACGACGACTATCTGGGCAAGAAGCCCAATCAGAGTCACAAAAGGCATTTAATTGCATAGGTGAAGTAGAAGAGAAGAAAAGTCCCTGGCCAACAGTGTGCTTAACGTACCCAAGTAATCTATGAGCAGCTTGAAGGTGAGGCACACGCGGAGAGGCCATAAACTGACTGAGGTGATTAACAGCATATGAAAGGTCCGGCCTTGTAATGGTGAGGTAGAGCAATCGGCCAATCAGCCGCCGATATAATGAGGGGTCAGGAAGGAGCTCACCAGTATTAAGAGAAAGCTTTAAACCAGCATCCATGGGGGTACTTCTCGTTTTGCAGCCCATGAGACCAGAGTCCTGTAGGATCTGTAAGGCATAATGACGTTGACAAACAGAAATTCCTTTGGCATTACGAGCCACTTCAAGACCCAAGAAGTATTTTAAACAGCCCAGATTTTTTAACTTAAATTTGCTATTTAAAAAATCAGTAACCTGTTGCACCTCAATGGAATTGTTAGAAGCAACAATTATGTCATCAACATAAACCAAAATAGCAGTAAAAGAAGTGTTTGTAGAATGAACAAACAAAGAATGGTCTGATTGAGACTGAGTAAAACCAAGGTGCAGCAAGGTAGAAGAGAACTTGGCAAACCACTGTCGGGAAGCTTGGCGAAGTCCATATAATGATTTATGCAGACGACAGACAGCATTTGGAGGAAGAGAAGAGTGCTTGGAAGAGTAACCAGGAGGTAGATGCATGTAAACCTCCTCAAGCAAGTCTCCATGAAGAAATGCGTTATTAACGTCAAGCTGGACAAGAGTCCAATTATGAGATGCAGCAAGAGCAAGGATGACCCTTACAGTAGTCAATTTTGCTACAGGAGAGAATGTGTCCATGAAATCAACACCTTCCTGCTGGATAAAACCCTTAGCCACCAAGCGGGCTTTGTACCTCTCTAAGGAGCCATCCGAATTATATTTGACTTTGTAGACCCAACGACAACCAACTGCATTCATGCCAGGAGGGAGAGAAACAACCGACCAAGTCTTGTTTTGTTCAAGAGCCAATAATTCAGATGCCATAGCAGACTGCCATTCAGGTAACTGGGAAGCATCAGAGTAAGAAGAAGGCTCAAAATGATTAGAAATGGAGTTGACCAAGGCTGTGTGTGAAGAAGACAACCTATGGTAAGAAACAGAACTAGATATAGGATGGCTTGTAGATGTGGTGCAAATGTAGTCATCAAGACGAGCAGGTGTAGTGCGGTTGCGGTGAGGCCTTAAGGAGGCAGGGGCAGAAACAGTGGAGGGAGGAGCTGCAGAAGAAGGTAGGGGTAAATGGAAAAAATCAGCAGGTAAAGGAGTTAATGGAGAACTCAGCTTGAAAGGGAAAATGGTTTCAAAAAAAATAACATCACGAGAAATAAAGGTGGAGTTGGATTGAAGGTCAAGGAGTTTGTATCATTTGTAACCAGGGGGATAACCAAGAAAAACAGCTGGTAAGGCACGGGGAGAAAATTTGTGTCTATTTTTAGGAAGGGTAGAGGCATAGCAAAGACAGCCAAAAACACGGAGGTGGGTATAAGATGGTTGTTTGTGGCAAAGTAGTGCAAAAGGAGATTGAGAGGAAAGTAAAGGGGATGGTGTCCTGTTGATGAGGTAAGCAGCTGTAAGAACACAGTCCTGCCAATATTGAAGGGGAATGTTCGATTGGAAATGTAAGGAGCGAGCAACATTAAGCAGGTGTTGATGCTTGCGCTCAACCACAGAGTTCTGTTGGGGACGATCAACACATGAGTGAAAGAGTTTGATGCCTTTGGAAGAATAAAAAGAAGGCAATAGGAACTCAGGAGCATTATCACACCGGATGGATTTAATTGGAATACCATACTGAGTGTGAATAAGAGTGTAGAAAGAAGGAAAAATTGAAGAAAAATCTGATTTCCTGCGAAGGAAATAAATCCAGGTAAACCTAGTTGAATCATCAACTAAGGTTAAAAAATACCTAGAACCTTCAACGGAGTGAGTGTTGAAGGGACCCCAAATGTCACAATGCACAAGCATGAAGGGAGAGGCAGAGAGTTTGGGGTCTAACAAAAAAGGGAGACGCTTCTGTTTGGCTAAGGGGCACACCTCACAATGATGAGAAACAGGCAAAACATCATAAAATCCCAAAATATTTTTCATTGAATTTAAAACAGCAACAGATAAATGACCTTAGCGAGAATGCCATAAAACAGGGTCCTTAACCGAAATTGATGAACATAGGGGAGGGGAAAAATTAACAAAAGAAAAACACGGGGAAGGGGAAACATCTGATGAGGGAAAAAGAAAATTGCAGTCAAGAATGTAAAGGTCACCGCATCTCTTAGCAATCCCAATCAGCTTGGCCGTAACACGATCCTGAAGGAAACAACAAGAATCACAGAAGTTAGCCATGATAGAAGAATCACGGGTTAAAGAAGGAATAGAAAGTAAGTTAAACAAAAAAGACGAAACACACAGAACATGCAAAAGAGAGAGCGAATCAGTGAGAGGAACAGTGCCAACAGCGGAGACAACATCCGAAGAACCGTTTGGAAAGGTAACTAAAGAGTTCGAAGGAGAAAAAGACTCGAAAAGATCAGTGGAGACGCAAACATGGTGCGTGGCACCAGTATCTAAGACCCAACAAGAACGAGGAAAAGAGATAGATGAGTTACCGTTGAAGCTAGCAACCGAAGGAGCCACCGAAGGAGAAGCGGAGGACTCGACGACGGAAGGAGCGACAGAGGAGACAACAGAACTCTGCTGGATGAGGGAAAGCAGTTGGTTATACTGGGTAGGATTGAAGGCTAGAGGGGCGTCGACGGCTGAGAAACTAGGGTTGGTGGGAACATTAGGTTTGGGGTGGGTGGCCACCGAATGAGCAAAAAGGGCTTGAGGTGTGTGGGAAAAATGGGCCTGAGGGGAATGTAGAATATGGGCCTGAGGGGAATGTGGAACATGGGTGGGCTTCGGGTTCCTGGGCTTGTAGCCAGGAGGGAACCCATGAAGCTTAAAGCATTTATCCCTTGTGTGTCCAGAAAGGTTGCAATATGTGCAAAGGGGTCGTTGGCGACGCTGAGTCGAGACCGCCATGGCCGCCGGAGAAGGAGGAGCAGTAGTGACAGAACCCAAAAATGGAGTGTCAGGAACAACAAGTGCAGCAGAAGAGACGGAGATCTGACGTTGACGTTCTTCCTGAATAACCATGGAGAAAACCTTGGCAAGTGACGGTAAGGGATCAATCAAGAGAATCTGAGCGCGAGCAGCGGAGAAGGAGTCATTGAGCCCAATCAGAAACTGAAGAACATGATCTTGATCCCGGCGAACGTTCATATCGCGAAGAGACCACAAGCACAATGAGGGAGGGGAAGATATTCTTGAAGCTCATCCCAGAGAACCTTTAATTTGCCATAGTAGCTATTAATGTCAAGAGAACCTTGACACAGAGATGAGATTTGTTGCTTAAGCTGAAAGATCCGAGGACCATTGGCCTGAGCATAACGGGTTTTTAAATCGGTCCAGACCTCAAAGGCATTAGAAAAATAAAGGAGACTCTCAGAGATATCCTTAGAAACAGAGTTCAAAATCCAAGAAATGACCATGGAATTGCAACGGTTCCATGAAGAAAAAAGGAGATCCGAAGGAAGAGGTCTAGGTAAGGAACCATCAACAAAAATTAACTTGTTCTTGGCAGTAAGGGCCAAAAGCATGGCACGATTCCAAGAATTGTAGTTGGAACCAGAAAGGGGTGTGGCCACAAAGATCAAACCAGGGTGATCCCCTCCCTGCAAGGAATAAGGACTGGTCGAGTCCTCCATGGAAGGAGAATGACCAGAAGACGAATCCGAGGGAGGAGGACGAGGAGCGTTATTGCTGCCACGAGCCATGGAAAAGGCAAGGGCTAAACAAATACATCTGATACCATATTAGTTTACAGGAAAGGGAGACTGAAAATAAAACTGAATATTCATCTTTGATTGAATTGAAAGACGTACAAGAGGTCTGCTTATATCAGCAAAAGAAAAGCTAACAGAATGCTAAAAAGGTGCTCAGCCACATGCATGAGCCAACAAGGCTAATCAGTTACAACAGAAAAGAAATAACAGTAATAATAGAAAAATGAAAATACAAATATTAATAAGTTCAAAAGGGTTTGTTTGTGACAAATAATGTTGATTTGAGTAAAATTAAAAGTAAAGACTTGTTTTTGTATTTTTATATTGAAGAATAAAAATAAGAATAAGAATGAATTGATTTGTAAAAATGAGAAAAACATTGTAGCTAGGATACACTCACCATATGATCCCCACTCCTTACTCTGGATTGATTTACAATATTCTTTTATAAAATTACTCGGATAAATTATTATCTAAAAATTATTAATAGTTAACCCTCAATTCCTTGCAAGGTTAACCCTTTAAACCCAATTGGAACCCCAATTCCTTGCAATGTTCCTCATGGTATTAAGCAATGAACTCAATAATTTAGGCATCCGCAATTCAATACACATATATTCCTAGCAAGCATACGAACCGTTATCCTACCCCCTTTCAGGATGAAAACCCCAATATTCCTATCTAGGGTTCTAACCCTCAAACTATCCTCAACTATCAGATTGATCAATTCTAATAAAGAGAATATAAATACGCACAGGATAAAGATAAAGACAATTTATATAAACGAGTAAAAGTAAACCAATCTGTCGTAACAAGGGTTCACATAGGGTTTGTGACCCTAACTACAATAAAATTAAACTAGCCAACCATAATCATGGCTAAAAATCCAATATTCAATAAAAACATAAAATTAAAAGAGAAGATGAAGAAGAATTTGATCTGCAGAATCCTCTCGGAGCACCACCGTCGCCTCACTTTAATAGAATAGGTCTAGATCCCTAATTCTGTCCCGAGGATCCTATTTATAAATCTCTTTCATTCTTCCAAAATTGCCCTCGCACAGCACAATATAATTTTTCCCGCAACCCGGCGCCGGGTTGGCGCAAGTTTGCGCCGCGCCACTGCCTGATTGCAAAAGTCGGAACCGAATCCTCGTAAACTGGCGCCACTTGGCGCCATGCTTTTTCCTTCAAAAATAAATGGCGCTACGTGGCATGGAATTGGCACCACCATGCTTCAATCTTTGGCGCCACTTGCTTCTTGTTGGGCGCTAGTTGGCGCCATTCTTTTGGCGCTAGGTGGCGCCACTTGCAATTGTCCGCTTCACAGTTCGTAAACTGGCGCGGGTCCGCGCCAGTGTGGTGCCGGTCCGCGCCATGTTACTGGAAATTGTACTGTGATACACCCGTGTGGAGTCGCATCAACAGGCTTTTTATAATTTTCACTTCTTTTTCCTGTAAAAACACAACCAATAGGTGAGAAATATTATTGAAAAGAAAGAATCAATATAATTGGAAAATATGTATGTAAATTGCTCTTTTATGACTCAATTCTTATCAATTTCAACTTGGGAAACCACACTTGCCAGAGGCACAAATGAGACTGTTCATTGTCCACTTTTCTAGATGAAATTTATTTAACTTTCTATCTTAAATGGAAGGAAGATATTATTATGTACTCAATTTCAAATTGCGTGAATGGTCATTAGCATTCTTATAATAAAAGAATAACACATCAATTGAAGCTACCCTTAAACATAAATACTTAAAATTATTATATATAAGAGTACTGAATAAATATGCAATTACACAGAATCTTTGAATGAACTGAAAAGGGAAGCCTTGTTCTCCCGCGAGGCTAAGGTAGCATCTAATACCTCATATCATTTTTCTACACCATTCTTGCCTTTGTATTCTCAATCTTTTCTTTTGTTCTTATTCTTCCATTTGATGCTTATAGCAATGACTTATGTTGTACCGACATGTGATACATAACAGGACATTCTACGATACTCTTATAAGTCAATTCTAAAAAATATGGATTTCGACACGTTGAGACTCATTTTAATATTAAATAATATTTTTAATTTATATAGTGTATATTTAATTTAATATTCATTAATTTAACCCAAAAAAACTAAACTAATAATAATCATCAATTTAACCAAAAAAATTCAAGGAAAGTAAATTATTTCCATAATACCGTATAATTTTATTAATATATATTAATTTTTTAAAAATTATAATTTTGTTAATATATTTTAATTTTTAAAAAATTATAATTTTTTTACGAAACGTCATTTGACCGTATCGGACACGATCAAATTCGCTTGTCGAAATGGTCAAGATAAGTGGGAGAAACAAGAAAGAAGACAAATGATAGATTTCTTATTCTCATTCATCGATCATCACCATTATTATAGGAGTCATGTCTTTATATAGGACTCTATATCAATAAGAGAGTAATTACATCTCAATACATAATTAATATAGTGGTTACCACCAAGTATACCACCCCGTGTATACCCGGATTGTTAATCATATTACGATATTAAGCGCAGCTAAATTAAATACGGAAGCTAACTTTTTCTTTCCAATTATGATGTCATCATTATTAACCAAGTTGATTACTTAATCCTTTTTCCAAAACATCGTCTGTATGTAAATTGCAATAAAAAATAACTACACTAAATAACCTCATAATGTAATTAAGTGTGTATCTAATCACGGAACTACAACACGTAGACCGGACAATATCCTGATACAATTATATAACTCGAATCTAAATAACATAGTCAAGTCAACGTGGCATGGACAATCCCCATGTTCACCAAATAAACAGCATGATCATCAAGTCTCAAATACAATAGTCATAGCAGAAGAATCAAACATGATCATATAAGGTAACTAAATCATCAAGCATATATCAGTCAGCTCAGCTCCGCCCTCCTGCCGCCCGAGATCTCAACCCCCGAGGTACCTGAGCCTGAAATGTGCCCCAAACGTAGGGTGAGATCTGTAAAAAAAAATCTCAGTAAGACAAGGGGTCCTCAAGGATCTCTCCACCCCAAGCTCACTTACATGTGCAATATAAGTTCAAAAGCAGTATACTAATATAAGTTCTAAAATCAGTGCAATGCAACATATAATCATGTCATGTGTGTCAAGATCCTACTGGCCAGAGAAAATGCAGGAATTACATTCGTCTACAACCCACAGTAGTACAAGACGCTACTTGTACCTCATCCATAGGATCACCATCTTGTATGACGCTACATACTCAGGCTCACCGTCTAGGTGGAACAACACATACATATCATAAGGCACTTGCACTTAACAGATTAAAAACATTTCAATAAACATCATTTCATGAAAACACATCATGCATATAAACCATCCCCCATGAGGTATGGTGGAACCCACAATGGGCAAAACTGAGGACACGAAAGCTTACCTCTCAAGTAATCAATCCCAAGTCAACGGTCCACAACCACCCACGGTCAACAAATAGCGCTCTCACAGTCTGTTTATACCAGCAATCATATCAACATTCATAATCTAAAAGTTTATTGTAACACCCCGTGTATACCTGGTTTGTTAACATGTCAACGTATTAAGCCACGCTTAATTAAAAAATGCGGAATATATTTTTCTTTTCAATTATGACGTCATTATAATTAGCCAAGTTGATTACTTAATCATTTTCATAAAAACATTTCCTGTATGTAAATTGCAAAAGACAGCTAACTGAAATACCTCAATAGATAAATAAGTGTGAGTATCTAAGTCACGGATGTAGAACACGTAGTCCAGATAATATCCTGATAGTTTATACAACCCTAGTCTAAGCAAACGATACATAATCAAATGTGGCATGGACAATCTCCATGCTCACCAAATGGAACAACATAACCAACAGAGTATCATCTCAACAATCCATAAAATGAAGCTAATAGCATAATATCAACAGACATAATCCAGCATCCAAGCATAGTCAGCATAAGCAGATAAACATCAATCAACTAAGCTCCGGCCTCCTGCCGCTAGAGGTCTCAACCCCTGGGTTACCTGAACCTGAAATAAGCGCCCCAAACGTAGGGTGAGATCTCTAAACAGAAATCTCAGTAAGGCAAGGGGTCCTCAAGGATTTCTCCACCCCAAGCTCACTTACATGTGCAATATAAAATCCAAAAGCAGTTTAACAATATAATTTCCAAAACAGTGCAATGTAGCAGATAATCATGTCATGTGTGTTATAACTAATCTACTGGCCAGAGAAATGCAAGAATACGTCTATTACCCACACAGTACGCGCCCATGTCGTACCTGCCCACAGGATCACATCCCGTCTAGGCGAATACCACATACATATCATAAGGCATTTGCACTTAATAGCTCAATAGCATTCCAATAAAACAATACATGAAAACACATCATGCATATAAACCAACACCCCATGGGACATGGTGGAACCAACAATGGCTTAACCGAGAACACGAAAGCTTACCTTGCAAGCTAACTATCCAAGCCAAGAGTACAACCAAGCTCAAAGCCCAAACACAGCAGAATCACAATCTATTTTGGACCAGCAATCATATCAACAACCATAGTCCATAAGCATATAACATAAAGACAACGCTTCTCTTTTAAGTTTCATGCCTTTAGGCTTCTCACAAGCCATAAGCCCTTAATCACTTTGATTCTGACTTAGACATCCAATACAGAAGTTCAACTTCATCAATCTAGGGTCCACCAACACAAAACTCAGTTCTGTATGAACAGTACAGATACTGTTCTCGAAAACTCAGAATATCCGGATATTTGTCGGGGCCATATCCGGATGTCATATCTGGATATCCATATTCGGATATCTACAAATCCTATATCCGGATATTTCGTGACAGAATGCAGTTTCTGCATTTCGCGAGATATCACTCTCAAGGTTTCATTTTTAACACTTCTAAACATTAAAGCATGCATCTTTAAGCCCATTTAGGTTCATATACTGGTTGGTTACTTAAACAACTCATTAAACATGCCAAGACTCCATTTTTAAACATTAAAACTCATGATAAAAGGTGATGAAGCTTACCCAAGCTTAAAACAGAACAACAATGGCTCTTGGAGCTCTCACAATAGCTCCTCAAGTTCTGACTTTCAAGACAAACGAAAATGGCACACCAAAGGTTGGTTCTTTGCACAAAAGATGACTCTTGGGAGATCAAAATTCCATAACAAAGCCCCCCACAACTCAATCAAAAAGGCCAGCAACAAAACTTCACCAAGACAGTGGCCACAACTCAGAAACAAGGCCAACAACTCACCCCAAAAGGTAACCCTCACTTACACCAAGTGTTTAGGAGAAGATTTCATGAAGGAATGGCCTCTTGGCTCAAGAAATGGAGAAGGGAGAGAAATGGAACAGTAGGAGGGAGCTGGTCAGCCACCAAGTCACGTAGGAATAGAATAATACCTAGGGTTTTGAGCTAAAGGTTGTATTTATAGCCAGTTAAAACTTAATCGCACTGTATTAGCGCTAATAGCTACGCTTAGCATTTTAATTCCAAACTCAGGATTCTGAACCTACTCATTTTTCTAAGATTTGTCATATTTTTATTTTATTTTTCGTAGCACCTTTCTGGTACGCGCTTTTACTTAGCCAGTATCAGTTCTGGCACCAGTTCTCATTATTTCGACTTGAAACTTGTTTTACCAGTCCTATATATTATTCTAGGAATATTTCCATACTTATTATAATTTTCTGGGAGATTTCATCGGTGTGCATTTATACCGAGTAGCAGAACCGGTATCTGCACTTTTCATCAGAAAAGCGACTTTCAACATTATTAATTACTTTTTATAATTATTTAAGCCTACTCATAATTATTAGGGTCAATTATGGAATTATTTCATAATTCTTGATATTATTTAATTAATTTCCTAAATTAACGGTGCGGGTTCTTACATTTATGATATAAAGACAACATTTTCCTTTTACGTTTCATGCCATTAGGCTTCTCACAAAGCCCCAAGCTCATAATCTAAGTGATTCTAACTTAGTTTAATTATTACAGAGGTCCAACTAACCAATCTAGGATCCACAAACCCAAAAATCCCATTCTGTATAAATAGAACAGTGACCATCTCGAAATTCCCAGAATATCCGGATATTTGTCGAGGCCATATCCAGATATCCATATCCGGATATCACCAAGCTCATATCCGGATATGAAATATCCAGATATCATATCTGGATATTTTGCGACAGAATGCAGTTTCTGCTTTTCGCGAAGATATCACTCAAAGGTTCCTCTTTTAACACTTATACACGTTAAAGCATGCATCTTTAAGCCCATTTAGACCAGTGATCATGTTGGTTACTTGTTCATCTTATTTAACATGCCAAAACCTTATCTTTTTCATGGAAACTTCAAGAGCAAAGGTGGTGATGCTTACCAATGGCTCAAAATAGAGCAAAGGGAGGTGCTTGGAGCTTCCTATGACACTCAACAGTGCAGCGACCAAGGGACCACGAAAAAGAGCAACAAGCTATGTCCTTTATCAATAAAAATGACTTCTTGACGCAACACAACTCAAGAAAAAGGCTCGCACTCAACCCAAACAGTGAACTCAAACCTTCAACCCCACACACAGAGATCACAAACTCAGAATGTGCAGCAACACCCTCTCACAAGGCTAGTTCCCACTCCCTAATGGTATCTTAGTAAAGGAAAGGTGAGAAAAGGTGATCACTTGGGGAAGTTTTGAAGAGAAATGGAGGTGGAAAGCTTGGAGAGCACAAACTCAGAAATGGAGGCACGTAGAGCTAATTAGAATCAGCGTAGGGTTCTGTCTAAGTTTGTATATATAGCCTCATTAAGTTTAATCACATTGTATTAGCACTTATAGCTACACTAATCATTTTAATCCCAAACTTTGGATTCTGAACCTAGCCATTTTTATAGGATTTTTCATATTTTTATTTTATTTTTCGAAGCACTTTGCCGGTACGCGCTTTCACGTAGTCGGTATCAGTCTGACGTCAGTTCTCGTTATTTTGACTTCAAACTTGTTATACTAGTCCTAGATATTATTCTAGTGATATATACATACTTTTCATAATTTTCCGGGATACTTCATTGGTACACATTTATACCGTGAGGCAGAACTGGTATCTGCACTTTTCGTCAGAAAAGCGACTTTCAACATTATTAATCACTTACTGTAAGAACCCGCACCGTTAATTAAGGTATTTAATTAATTAATTATGTGAAAATAGGAAATGATTCCATAATTGACCCTAATAATTATTAAGAAGCTTTAATAATTATGGTAAGTGATTAAGAATGTTGAAAGTCGCTTTTCGGAAGAAAAGTGCAGATACCGGTTCTGCTAGTCGGTATAAATGCGTACCGAAAAAGTATCCCGGAAAATTAATATAAGTGCATGATAATTACTAGAATAAGATATAGGACTTGTAAAACGAGTTTCAAGTCAAAATAATGAGAATTGATGCCAGAAACTGATACTGGCTATGAAAAACGCGTACCGGAAAGGTGCTCAGAAAAATATAATAAAAAGATGACAATTCTTGTAAAATTGAGTAGGTTATGAATCCAGAGTTTGGGATTAAAATACTAAGCGTAACAATTAAAGCTAATACTGTGTGTTTTAACCCTTAAGTGGCCTATAAATACAATAGTTGGGCACAAAACCCTAGGTGTTTGTTTTTGAAAGAAAAGCAGCGGCTGAGTGTGGCTTCCCTTAGAGTTCTTGGAGTCCTAGCCTTCTTCTCTAAAGTTTTCATTTTTTTTTCTTCCTCTCTTCCATTGAAACACCACACATCCATTCAAGCTTTAGTTGTGTTGAAGAAGAACCCTTTGTTGAAGATTTGGGTGCTTTCTAAACCTCTCAAGTTTTCATTTTTCTGTTCTAAAAAGAACCAAGGTAAACTTAATTATCCCTTTGTAAATCCACAATTTTGGATATAATCTTTGTTGTATGTTACTGTTGATTGAGGAACCATGTTAAAATTAAAAGTGATTAGGATACTGTGCGTTGCCTCCTTCTTTACATGGTCATTTATTTTGTCACTTTGTATCTGTTGATTTTATTGGTTTGCGTGATTTTCAAATGAAAATTCAACTCTCTTTTTTTATATGATTTTGGCCACTGTGTGTCAATCAATTCGGTCACTTTATGCTGTTGGCCGGTGTCATTTTTGACTTGTGCGAATTTGAGTTTGCTTTTAGTTGAGGCCTCTGCTATTCATGATGACTTTAGTATGTATTTAGTAATTGTTCGATTTTTATAATTAAGATTTAAACATCTACAACATATAACTTGCAACTAATAAAATATTTAACGTTATACATATATATGTATTGTTCCCAGGGAGTCCTTAGAGAAAAAGGCATGCTTTATTTTTATAGTCAGTGTTTGTATTCTTATATATATATATATATATATATATATATATATATATATATATATGTTAGTATGTTGGTTATATATATAACGTTGGTTATATATATATATATATATATATATATATATTTATATAATATATATATATTATTGTGGCTATATTTATTTATAAGATAATAATTATCTAAAATTAAATAAGTAAAATGATATGTCTTAAAAAGAAAATAATACCCGTTTTCCTTGGAATTTTAGAATGTGTATATTGATACTATGATGGTCATTGAACCAGATCTGTGAGTGCATTGGATTCTATTTGTGGTGTGGACCCTTGGGATACCGAGTTCGAGTCGGAGGGGCATACGGGTACAGGTAAGCTTTCGTGTCCTCGGTTTAGCCATGTTGTGGTTCCACCATGTCCCATGGGGAGATGGTATATGCATGTTGTGTTACATGCTTTTGATGTTTTGGAATGCTGTTGAGCTATTGTATGTTAGTGCCTTGTTGATATGCATGGAGGTGTTCCACCTATACGGTAAGCCTGAGTATGTAGAACATACAATAGGGTGAGGCTGTGGGTGAGGTGCAAGCGGTGTTCCTTGTACTACATGTAGGGAATAGACGTATTCCTACATTTCTCTGGCCAGTAGATAGTGATTACACACATGCCATAGATATCTGTTGCACTACATAGTTTTGGAACTGATAATGATATAAATGCTTTTTGAACTTATATTGCACATGTAAGTGAGCTTGGGGTGGAAGATCCTTGAGGACCCCTTGTCTTACTGAGATTTCTAGTTTAGAGATCTCACCCCACGTTTGGGGAATGCTTATTTCAGGGTCAGGTAATGTTGAGACCTCAGGCGGCAGGAGGCCGGAGCTGAGTTAGATTGCTGTTATATTATGCTGCCATGATTGGATGCTGGATTTGCATGCTGTTTATGCTTATAGCTTCGGTTATGTTTATGGAGTTTTACGTTGAGACTGGTTGCTTACTATGTTTATTTGGTGAGCATGGGGATTGTCCATGACACATAGTATTGTTATGTCTTGATTATGTCTTGAGTCTTTTGGAGTTGTAATAATGTATCAGGATATTGTCCGGATTACTTGATGTAATGCCGTGATTTAGATACACACTTTATCTATATATTGAGGTATTTCAGTAGATGTCTTATTGCAATTTACATACAGACGATATTTTATGAAATTGATTAAGTAATCAAGTTGGTAATTGATGATGACGTCATAATTGAAAAGAAAAAGAATATTCCGCATTTTTAATTAAGCACCGCTTAATACGATGTAATGTTAATATTCCGAGTATACACGGGGTGTTACATTTTATGGTATCAGAGCAACGGTTCAAGGGAAAAGTCTGTATGTATTGCAATGATTAGGATGTTTGGTTGTGTCTGTTTTGTGTGTTTGCTCCGTCGAGTATTATTATGATAATGCATATGTGACCACATTGCGTGGGCCTGATCAACTCATAAATTGTGTAACTTGTGCAGAGTCATGGTAAGAACCGGGAGAAACCGCGAGACTTCGGAGGATCGGCCCGATCCTATCCTGGCTGCATTAGCTGAGATGCAGGCGGCCCGACTAGCCGACCAGGAGGCCATGAGAATGGCAAACCAGGCCATGCTGGACGCCGTCAGAGAGGCGAACAGGAAGGCCACTGAGGACGTGTTGGAGGCCAACCGTCTGGCGAACATGACGATGTTTAGAGTCATGTTGGAGGAGATGAGGAATGGCCCTGATGTTGGTCATGCTCCACCGCCACCACCTCCACCGCCGCCACCGCCACCACCTCCACCCAGTCTGCAGGATGACTCTCAGAGTCAGATGGGAGATGGCAGTCATCTTACGGGGGCCATGCAGACCGTCCCTGTTTTTGTTGAGGATCGTGATGAGATCGATCGCCGGCTGAATGCTTTTCGTAAGCATAAGCCACCTGCCTTTGATGGATCCTTTGATCCTGTTGCTGCTGCACGTTGGCTTCAGGCGTTGGACAAGATATTTCGGGTCATGCAGTGCACAGATCCGCAGAAGTTGATGTTCGCTACTTACATGCTGGAGGGCGATGCCCATGAGTGGTGGACAAACCTTTCTCATGTCTATGAGATGCAGGGTCATGTGATGACTTGGCCTATGTTCGAGGATTTCTTCTTGGGTCAGTACTTTCCATATGACGCTCAGGAGAGGCAGCAGGGAGAGTTTGACAGATTGGTTCAGGGCTCGTTGTCTGTGGACGAGTACCTGGCCAAGTTCAACCAGTTGGTGAAGTTTGCACACTTCAGGATGGCGAGGCCTACTCCTACATTTCTGGCTGCTAAGTTCCGCAGGGGACTTAGTGAGGATATTGCTGGTTACCTAGCTGGTTCTGCTTCTAGAGATTTTGGGACACTGGTTCAGCAGTGTCGTGATATTGAAGATTACTACAGCTCGAGTAAGGCCAAGAGGGCCAAGGTTGCTGAGGCGACGAAGGTTGCAGCTGGTAGTTCCACTTCTTGGCGAGACAGGAAGTTTGGGAACAAGGGCAAAGGTAAACCGTTGGCAGCTCGGCAGGCGCCGAGTCAGTTCAAGAGGACTTCTGCTCAGGGGAGTGCAGCGAGACCTCCTGCTCCCAGGTGTTCGGGATGCGGGAAGACTCATTTTGGGCCGTGTTCTACCGGCAAGTTGATATGTTTCCAGTGTGGCAAGGAGGGCCACTATTCCAGAGAGTGTCCGTTGTCAACGGCGAGGGCTACTACAGTGCAGGCAGTGCCACTTCAGATGGTTCCCCTTCCACATACTTCGACACCGGCAGTGCCACCATCTTCTGGGAGAGTTTATACCCTGGATCGTCAGCAGTCGGACCGAGCTCCGAACCTTGTCAGAGGTACTGTTACGATTGGTTCATCAGTTGTAGATGTGTTGTTTGACTCTGGGGCTACGCATTCTTTTGTTGCTACCCTTATTGCTGTGGGGCTTGAGTTGCCCAGTGATGTGCTTTCTCCACCGATGCGGGTGACTACCGCCACCGGAGAAAGAT
>NW_026896448.1:0-23042 GCF_033153095.1 Gastrolobium bilobum | reverse complement strand
AATTGATATTTTTCTCAATATCTCAATACTTTCTCAACAATATTTGGAGATTTCGGTGCCTTAATTTAGAATTGGAATACAATGTAATACAATGGCCCACCCAAATTTAAGAAATTTCGTGAAGCCCAAAACAAAAGTTCTGAAGGTTTTTGGTTTCGATAAATTTTCCAAGAGATACAAAATTGTTTTTAAATCCATTAAACAACAACAATAAGTACATCCAATCTCAAGCAGCATCTAATTTCAGTCACAAATAGGATTAAAAATTGGCTCTAATATTAGTTGATAGGATTTTGCTATGTAGCACCGATACTGACACGTGACATGATACGACACGACACTCCGACACGTTAATTTCAAAAAATGTTAGATTTCGACACGTTAGGACACGTTTTGATATTAAATAATATTTTTAATTTATGTAGTATACATCATATTTAATTTTCAATAATTTAACAAAAAAATATATCCAGTGTTGGCGACCACCGCAATAGTGCTTTTATCTTCCTTCTTTTTGGGCACAATCAGGTCGGGTTTCACATTGTCGCTCTGCTGATCTTTCTTTAGAGTCCGGTAGTCAGGTTTCTTGTGGCATGGTTTCCCACAGTAGAAGCAGGTCAACTTATATTTGGGCCTCGACCGACCTCTAAATTTTATTATGGTCAGTACGATCATGACTTTTTCTCCTTCCTTGTCGGTCTGTCCTTCCTTTGTTCTCAGCTACATTCGCTTCGAAAGTGCTGAAAATTCAACGTTCTCTTCTCCAAGACTCTTCATTCAAGAGGCTATCTATTACAGCATCTAGAGTTAACTTTTCTTCTAGAGCTAAGTTGCTCAAAGTCCCCAAATGTATCTCAGTTTTCTGGCAGTGAGTTGAGTAGCAACAAAGCTTGAAGCTCATCATCAATTTTCATCTCAATTTTTGATAACCGATTCACAATGCGCTTGAAAGTGTTCAAATTCTCTATTATACTTATGCCATCCTTGTATTTAAGTTTTACAAGTCGGCGAACTAGGTGTGCTTTGTTCTAGGGAGTCTTCTTCTGGATCATGGACTCGAACTTCGTCCATAACTCATGGGCATTGGTGAACTTAGACATATGCTCAAAGATGTTTTTATCTATGTACTTTCGGATTGTGGCGCCGATCTGCATATTCGAAATCTCTTATTCTTTCTCATTCTTTCCTTCAAGTCTATTTGCAATCAGGATAGGCTCGTACAGATCTTTGCAATACATGTGGTCTTCCATCATAGGCCTCCAGTATGTAAAATTATCAGCTGTCAACTTGAACATATCTCCGTCGTGAGAATTGCTACAACTAGTTTCCACCTCTTCTCGCTCAGAAGACTTTATGATTAGGCTCTGATACCACTATTGGGACACAGTTCCTCAAATAGTCAAATTGGGGAAATAGTGTTGCCGGTCGACAACCACTATCAAAATCGATCGAAAGACTCAGTCAATACCGGTCAATAACATAGTAGATAGACAACATATTCTATTGTCTATCAGATAAGCAACAAATGCATAAAATAGAGAGAAAAAGGAGAAGAGGAAGAACACACACAATTTTAACGTGGAAAACCTTCTTCAATTTGAATAAGTAAAAATCACGGGATAGTAGCTCAGACCAAACTTTCACTATGAAAAATAATGGGTTACAAGAAGTCAAATCTCTCTGGAATCACTATAGGAAACCCTTAAACCTCACCTTCAACGGTGGTTCTCTTAAACTTCACCTACAATAGTAGTTTTTCTTTCAATCGTCTCCTAAGAGATCTCTCTATTTAACTTTTCTTCAGAGCTTCAAGCAAAAAAAAAAAAGTTTCTTTTTCAAATTGTCTTCTAGACCTTATATATTTGTTAGGAAAATCCTTCCACTTCTCGTGTCTTCATTAAATATGATGGTGAAGGAGCATTTATTAGAATGGTTCTAATATGTGGCATATGCGCATATCTTCAAGCCATAGTATTAAATGGAGGAAGTGATCAATTCCAACGGAAGCAACTTTCTTTTAAGGGGTGTTTGATATAAGAAATTTTTTTTTTATCTCAGAATCATGATTATCAGAAATATGGTGAAAAAATAAGTTTTTAAAAAATGTTACTAAAAAATTATTTGATATGTCAAAATATTATCGAAATTTTTGTCAGAATCTTCACATCTAATTTTCTATTTTCCTGGTAAAATGAGAATACCACCCTTTTTTTCACATCCAAAAAATTGTTTGGTAGACTAGAATATCACCGAAATTTTTGTCATAATTTTCACATATAATTTTCCATTTTCCTAGATAGTATTCTGATTTATATTTTACACACAAAATAAAATATCAAAAAAATCATATTCCGTGAATTTTTTTCAGAAATCTTCTATGAAACATAAATAAATTAAATTAGTACTATCACTTTTTTGAAAATCTAAAAAAAAACCATCTGTCAAACATTATTTTCGAAGTTTCCAATTTCATTTACCTTTTGGGATTCCATTGATTTCTTCGAAGTGTTTCATTCACTGTACAATTCTCCTCTCATAACACAGGTCACATCGATTGCTTTCAAGTAAGGACGGCCAAACTTAAAAATACAGAAGGCCATAGTATTTGTACGACTAGATTAAATTAATTTAAGAGAAAAAATTTACTTTTAGCATCAATATCTCTTTTAATAAAATTTTAAAGTATGTTTAATACAAAATAAAATAGTCTAAATTCATATTTATTACTCACATGGCATGAATAATTCTTTGATTACACCCCACTAGTAAGATAAGACAAATATAATTAGTGGCCCATGTACTGTACCGTAACGTACCGTAGGAACAATTCTTTGATTGACATTATTGTACCGTATGCAAAATTATTAAAATCTAACAACTCTAGTTTAGCTCTTTTATATTTGGGTCACTCAAATAACAAATTAATTTATATTCTTATTTTTTATTTTGCACATTTTCAAATTAATATATGAATCCTCCTACAAGACAGATCATAGAAACTGATTCCTTTTTATTTTATTTTTAATTTTTTGGAAAAGGGGGGGGAATGATTTTGATTATGATGTCAAACACGAAAGCCTTATTTAATGATTATTTCAGCGATTTCCTAGATTTCATGTTATGTGTTCACAATGGCGCAGGATTCAATATTAACTTGTTTTAGGCTCAGTTGGTAGCACGTGGACTGAGTGGTAGGAGAGGATCTCGATTCGAATTTCACCAACACACTACAAGAAAAGCGGCCCTTAACTACATGCGTTTTGCCACATTTACGAAATAATCATAGAATTACAAAAATACCCATAATTTTACCACAATGACATTCAACGTCCCAAATTATCGCAGGAAAAAAATGCTTTCCCTTGATTTAAAACAAATAAAAAATTGCTTTTAAAATTAGAAAAACAAACTCACCTCATTCCTTTTTTTTCATTCTTCTGTGTCTTCAAATCTCCATTCACAGCAATTACAACTTCAGCTTTTCTCGTCTTTTTATTGTAGGTTAACATTTCTTCACCTTTATCCTAAGGGGCGTTTGGTACAGGAGAAATTTTTATTTACCCGGGAATCTTAATTTTCAAAAATATGATTTTTACATTCAGTTTACAATAATACCCGGAAATTTAAATTTTAGAAAAATTCAGTTTCCCGGGAATCTTCCAAAAATCCGCGTACCAAACGCCCCCTAAGCTTTTTCGATGAAGGATTGATAAACCCTAGGAGAAATTAGGTGCCTTATGGTTCAATTTGAAGTCAAATCAAATTAGGTATCATATGTCATTGCTCTTCTATTTGAAGTTCTGCCAAATGTTACGTGTAATGGCTGGTGAGATTTTCTTTCCTTTTCTCTTTTCCCGAAAAATTGTTTCCGATTGATTTGAAAATGAGGAAGGGCGTGTGTGGTGATTTTGGGCGATATTGGATGCAACCCTCGAATGCAGTATCACGCTCTTTCACTCGCCAAACAGGTTTGCAATTGAGAATTTGAATTGCTATTGAAATTTTGCTCTGCTTCTTAAGATTTGGTTTACATTATAATTTAAACATGATACTATAAGATCGGTGTATAGTTTGTATTCTCTAGTGAGAATATTTTAAGCTTGCAATATTATTTGTAACCACAGAAGAAGTTTGATATAGCCTACTCAAAATCACATATTTTGGTTTTAAGTTTTCTAGTATTAAATTGTTTTGAATGATAGTGAATTTTGGATTCATGACTGTTATGCTAGTACCAAACAGTACAAGTATTTTAAAAACAAGGCTTCTCCTTATTCATTAGAAGGAAAGGGTCCAAGGAACCTGCATATTTATTCGGGGACTTGTGTTTTCTTATGTTTCGGATGCTATAAATGTTAATAATCCATATAAACATAACAGGTCTTTCCATGTGAAGCAGAATTTTTATGTATGAGATATGTGAGTTGAGCATCTTTTGTTCATCTAGCATGTATCCCACTTTTCCCAACTTCCGACCCGTAATCAGAGGGAAATATCAACAATCTAAATCAAATCGACACTTTGGTTATTTTCCTTTTGCTTTTTGGTTTAATGTTTAAAAATCTCTCTAGGTAGCCAATATAGGCAATGCAAGTAGCTATGTGCTCAGTCCCTACTCATCACATGAGCTAATTCTACATGTAGAAAGAATTTGCTTGATCTCATTATTTAATTAGTTTAATATCTTGAACTTTTAGTTTTCTTTCAACTTTGTAATTATTTATGCAAATTACTAAAAACCTTATTTTTTGTAGTAATTATGGAGAGAATACCACATTGATCAGGTCAATTTTATTAATCATGTAGAGAATGTCTTTGCACTATCTAGATGGTTAGCAGCTAAGCTGTCAGTTGAGATTTTTGAATTCACAGGGCATTTGCAAAATGACCATACCCTATTTTTCTGTGCCATGGAAAGCTGGATGTATGAACCTATTCATGGTAGGCTCTAGCCCTTTTGGGAGCTCTAATTGCTTCACTAAAGCTTTAGCAACAATTACTTTAGTTAACTGATAATAACTTAATCCATACCCTCCTTTTTTAATTTTGATATTTTGTTTGATTTTCTCTGTCCTTTTTTTTACCTGCTTTCAGGTCTCGTGAGAGTGGGAAAAATAGTACATCTAGTTGAGGTGGTGGTAGAGCTGGCACAGATCATCATGGTGGACGTGGGGGCACCAACCAATTCAGCAGTAGTGGTATAAAAAGTTAGTCTAATATATTATATCGTTCATACGGAAAAGAAAAGTCAGCTATCATGAAGCTGCTAAATAACCACAAGTGCTTATTTGAAGCTGAAGATGTATGCTTTCTTGATTTATGAAATGGTGAAGTTGATTTGTAATTCTAATTTATGTCAATATCTTACAAATAACATTTAACATCATGCATTGATCAGGAAGTTGGAGATGGCAACAATGCTTCAGAAGAACAAGCTCTGATTGGAATTAATAGGTACCAGTTACTATAAGAATGAAAAAAAAAACTGAATTGTATTGATATTGTGATATTTTGGAAATTCCATATTACAATTCATGAGACAGTATAACAGGAAAACAGAAAGATAAAGCTGACACTTAGAGAGGCCAGTCACTCTCCCAAAACATCAAGTAATAGAATTGGAGTTCCTAAGGAAACATCAATTTAGGATATATAATCCTAAATTGGTTCCTAATTGATTCTTACCTCATTGAGGAGTGAAGATCTCTTCACCTTCACCTTCCCGGTTAGATCTTTGTCACCTTCTCTTATTATTCCTATGTTCTCAATTATCTTTCAATACACAAGATATAAATCTCCATAGCTGACAAGTTTTTTGGGGCTCGTAGGGAATGACTCTTTTATAGCAACAAAAACATAGTCATGGCTACCTTGACAACAATTGGTAATGTTGCATCTGCAATGGGACAAGTTGTCGAGAAGTTGAGCAAGGTGAGATGATTTTGTTCTACTTTTGTATTTTTTTTTCAGTTGGTAGTGTTGCGTTGCCTTTTCAAAGTCGAACTTTCTAGAAATAGTTTGTTGCAGGGTATTCTATCTAATATATTAATAGTTTTTTGACTAACACATCCCTTTAACAAGATATAGAATAAACCGCCTTCTAATCCTGTAAAGATAAACGTGATATCACTTTAGTTTTTTTTTTAAAAAAATTAATACCAATTTAATTGATTACTTAATCATGAAAAATAACATAAAAATCGTCCTTTTGTACATGGTTACAAGACTTGTGAAATACTAAATTAATATAACTTATTAAGATTAAGAAACTATATTAATGGTAAATTTCTATAAAGAACTAAAGTCTCGACCCTTTGAATGATCAAACAGGAGCTTACTGTAATGTAAATTATGATTCATTAACTTTTAATTACTATATTTCTTTTATAGTTGATAATTCCTTTTAATTAAATGACACAACCCAAACTTATATATAATATCATGTTGGAAGACTTATTTAAGGTTAATTCGTATAAATTTGTCAAGTTACGTAGATTGACAATGTCTTGATACAATAAAGACGAATAGACGACAATGGTGCAAAATAGAAAAATAATCATAAATAAAGAGTTGGGTATATAGTTATTGTAACTGAACAGTACACAGTAGACTTGTATGCTTGATATTTTGGAACTATGTGAAACGAGAGATTTATGTATGCATATACAAAGATATATTATATACAAAGATATAATATTCACAATGTTTCTTCTATTTCCATGAAACCAATATTCATCTGCTGCCAAAATATAGCAGCTTCCTTTTGGCTTGCTAACTAGAATTTGGAGGATCCAGTTCCAGCTGCTTCAGAATTGGAAGAGAAGAATGCCTTGGTTTTAGCCATCGTTCCCATTGGTAATTTGTTTTTCCTTTTCCTCCATTTTATTTAATTCATTGAATAAAAAGCTTGTGAATCTGCAGATGTGAACCTTAAAAATCAACAATAACAATTGGTTCATAGAAGTGAACTTTGGTGGCAGTTATGATTAGAATGTTCCATTTAATATTTAGAATGGATGTAGGCAAATCTCTTGGTGTCTAGTCATATGATGTCTTGTTAATGGTGGTTTCAGGAGATCAACAAACTTTTGTTGTTTTAAATCAAGCAAGCAAATGAAACTACAGGATGGGAATTGGCACTTGTCTCTGCTCCTAGTTCAAATGAAAGTGCTACAACAGCTAGCAAACTGGTATGCTTTCTTCTACAGTAGTAAACTCAATTTACCATTCTATTAAGCTCACATAATTTATGAATAAAAAGTCTATCTCTCAACATGTGTGTATGCATCTGCGTAAAGACAAACTAAGCCCTTTGCATGCACGCATGCCTTTTTGTTATTCTGATTTGTTAGGTAACACATTTGCTTGTTGCTTGTCATGTGTGCTGTGTAACAAGTGATGTTTCCTTTTTTATTTGCTATTTTTTTTTGTGAGATGTGATTTCTAAATTGGCTATTAATTGGCAGCTTAGGTCTTCTTTTTGGGAGCATGTCAAGGAAATATTGAATCTTGAAACTTTTGTTACTGCAGAGCCGTGGGTCTACTATTGCATATATGATTTTTTAGTCTTTCTGTTCAATATATTTGATATTGGAAGTTTCTTTTTGCTGCTGTTATATTATTGTACAGTATACTTGGTAGAAGGAATTTCCAGTATGTATGTTAAGGAGTTTCATTTTGGTATAAGCTATTAGTTTTACAAAAATCTATGAAAAGATAGTAGAAGGATTTAACAGAAGGCTGCAGCAATTTTTTATGTAGTGGTTCAGAATTATCGATTAGATACATGATTGATGGAAACACAGTGAATCATGTAAATGTGATTTTTCCCATTGGTCTCTGTTTAGAATCCTGAATTATTGATTATTATTCTTTGTAATTCAATGGCAGAAAATTTAAAAATATAGCTACAATTTATTGTGGCTATATTTAAAAAAAAATAAAAAAAATTTAGCCACATTTGAACCGTGCTAAATATAATTATGATCGTGGCTAAATAATTGCTACCACACTCCAACATAATGTGGCAAAATACAACAATAAATGTGGTTAAAAGATTGCAACGCCATGATTAGCCACATTCATAAAAAGTGTGGTTGCTTATATTAGCCACATTTTATGGGCAATTTAGCCACGTTTTTAGATGTGGCTAATCGCCAAGTTTTTTGTAGTGACATCATCTGGGGAGGGGCATAAGTACTGTAATTTTTGGACTCGCACCTGAACTATGGATTAGTCCCTTAGGCGGCTCAAATAGTCGAACCCGTGGAGATACCGAAAATTCTAATTTGCCTCAAAGAGGTAATTAGGATCAGTTACCAAAAAAAAAAAGTATTAACTTGTTTTCGCAATTATCAAAAAAAAAAAACAAACTTGTTTTCACGTTCTATTTCAATGTACTTATACATTGAATATTCTCCGTCTCTCCCTACACATAATATTATTGGTAGACAACTACCAGTGTAGTTGATATTTTTTCAGGAATCTAAGCGTATCTTTCTACTCTAAAATATTTTGCTATGTGCCAACGAGGGAGGACACAGTTAGCTAAGAATTTAACTCATATTTCATAAGAGTGTGGGTTTAAATTCCTCTAGTCGATATGCAGACTCGTTGATGAAGCTATATGTAATTTCTCCTTAAAATCTTTAATGAAGTCAGAGTCTTTCCTGACCCTGTATTATTGGTAGCTAACTGTATCTAAACTTTTCAATTTCTTAAAATATATAAATATATATATATATATATATATATATATATATATATATATATATATATATATTTTTGCTTTGTAGTTCCTGCCACAAGATATTATTATAATTTTTTTTATAAGAAACTGCTAACTTTGAAACATCTGTCTGCGCATGAACCTGAAATAGTTGCCACTTTTTGTTATGTGTAAAGTGTCTAGCGTTGAGAGTTATAAACATTATTAAGAATTTTCTGGAACATCCTTATTGGCTTTATTTTGGGGGTTATCTTCATGTCAACTCACAAGGATTGCTTGTATAATGAGGTTTGATGAAAGTTCCAATAATCACACACCCCAGCTAAAAAGTACTCCATTTACCTTTATGCCATCTATTCAGAATGAGAAAATTTATACTTTTTTCAGTGCAATTATTTTATTTTATTTAAATGAACTGCAATTTTTTTCTTTAAAGTTGAATATAGTCCATTGTAATCAATATACAATGGAGTTTAAGCAAAAAAAACTGAAGTACTAGGTCCACTGAATCTATAGATTTTTTTTTTCTTTTTTTGGTAGGGAATGTCCATTTTCTTTTTAATATTCTTTTGGGTTGCTTCCGGAACTGGGCTGTTAAAGCAAACTGGTCATATACTTTTCCTTTATTTCACTCGTTTTGCAACTCAAGAATATTCTATTCTTCTCCATTTCCAAACTCACTTTCCTACACCCGATCAAACTTTTCATATCATTTTTTTTTTTTGGTAAACTTTTCATATCATTTACTTTGTCTCTGGCATGCAAAAACTAATCTAAGGACAAAATAAAGCATCTTTTTGCTATTTGTATATGTTTAGATAGCAAACATATATTAATTTGAAAAACTTTTGAACATACACTGTATATATTTCATTTATACGCTGTACTAATAAGTGAATGCCCAAATACAAAAAGAAAAAGAAAAAGAGAGAGTTAAATCAGCTAAGATTTTTAAATAATTTAGCATACAGTACAATAATGTCAATTAAATAATTGTTGCTACAACATGAGCAACTAATTAAGTCTTATCTTCTTAGTGGTGTAAGGTGTAATCATAGAATTGTTCATGTCATATGGCCCAACCTCAACATATTTTATGTTTTTGGACATGAACCTTATAACAAAGTGTTCTGTCTCGATGATAGAAGTATCTACTCGAACTAATGGATTTATTTTGGATTTGATATTCTATAAGGTATTTATGAATGAAATAATCTTGAGGTATTAGATCACTGCACACATATATGAATGACGTTTGTCAAAGGGATGGTGTGTGCACAACACAATCGATTATATCTGTAGGCTTTATCTTTTATTTATAAAGTTTACTTAAAGATATTGGAGTTCTGGGTCTTTAATGACCTGTCTAAGGGCCCAATATCCAACCGTATAGTTGTCATGATAAAATTGTCATCAATATGAAAATTCTTTTTTGATTTATGTAACTTTCCTTTTGTAGTGTCCTTTATTGAGCCTTCAAGAATATGGGTCTTATATGAGCCATAACACAGAGTATTCTTAATCAATTTTTTAGTTGTAATTAACATGCAGGAGGTAAAGTGGGGTGAGAATAGCATGATAGAGGCAGAGAGACGTTTACTAGCGAATGCATTGCTTGATTTCTCAAACCAACGATTTGTACTACTCTCGGAGTCATGCATTCCTTTGTTTAATTTCTCCACCATCTACACTTATCTAATGAACTCAACCAAGACCTTTGTGGAAGCCTATGATCTACCAGGTGATGTGGGGCGTGGAAGATACAGCCCCAAAATGAGGCCACAGGTTAAGCTTTCTCAGTGGAGAAAAGGGTCCCAATGGTTTCAGATAGACCGTGCACTTGCCATTGGAATAGTCTCTGATAGGCAATATTTTCCTGTGTTCAAGAAGTATTGCAACCCTGAATACTATAGTGATGAGCACTACTTGCCCACATTGGTGAGTATCAAATATTGGAAGAGGAACTCTAATAGAACTTTGACATGGGTTGATTGGTCAAGGGGTGGACCTCATCTATCAAGGTATATTAGACCACATGTGACCTTTGATTTTTTGGACAAGTTAAGGTATGGAAGCTCATGTGAATACAATGGACAGAGGACCAATGTTTGTCATTTGTTTGCAAGAAAATTCACACCTCATGCTTTGGATAGATTGCTGAGATTTGCTCCAAAGATAATGCAATTCAATTGATTTGCCTTTGCACATTCTTTCTTTTTGATTAATTGATCATGTTCATTTTTTTTTATAGATGATCTTGTTCATTTAATTATCTGTTATGTTTTGGTTGAACACCATATTCATTTATTTAAAATTACATTCAAGGGCACCAAGAATTTGCCCCTAAATTTTCCTATTCGTTAGCCTTTTTATACATTTCTTTAAAGGCTTATTACTCTTCTCGCATAAATTATATTTTGATTCTCACTGATATAATCATTAATTCTCAATTTGGTGATTATATCTTGTAATACAATCCCTCATTAATCAAAATACACATCAATTCGGTAATTTTACAATCAAAATTTTCCTCAAAGGATTACATTGATGCAAAAACTCAATTGGGTGACTCAAATATTAAGTACGTTTGAGTTTAACGCCAAGTCTCGAAGAGTTCCAGCTAATATAAAGTCACTTGGGAAGAGAATTTATTCTAGTATTCTGAATGAAAATTAATCTCTGGTAGCTCTTGAATATAAAAAACTTTGATATATAGTTTTAGTAGAGAGAAAGATATTGAAGTAGAAAATTAATACATACAGAAGACAAGGGCCTACTTAGTGGACATGATAGCAGAGACATGATTATATTATTTTCTTATCTACTGTTCGGCATTTTATCTTTTCCGGAACCTTTATCCTGAGGGGACTCGAGCTTGCATTTGACAACATAGGATAAGAATTTTTTCTACCAAAACTAGCCCTTGTAAGAACCCGCACCGTTAATTAAGGGATTTAATTAATTAATTATGCAAAAAATAAGAAATGATTCCATAATTGACCCTAATAATTATTTATGAGGCTAAATAATCATAATAAGTGATTAAGAATGCTGAAAGTCACTTTTCGGAAGAAAAGTGCAGATACCGGTTCTGCTAGTCGGTATAACTGTGTACCGAAAAAGTATCCCGAAAAATTAAAGTAAGTGCATGATAATTACTAGAATAATATGTAGGACTTGTAAAACGAGTTTCAAGTCCAAATAATGAGAACTGGTGCTAGAAACCGGTACTGACTTGGAAAAGCGCGTACCGGGAAGTTGCTCAGAAAATTATGAGAAAAATATGTTAATTCTTAGAAAATTATGTAGTTTCATAATCCAAAGTTTGGGATTAAAATGCTAACCTTAGCATTTAAAGTTAATACTGCGTGCTTAAGTGAGTTTTGGCTATAAATACTCCAATCATGGGCACAAAACCCTAGGTGCCACTCTCTTCTACGTGAGTTTCTGGTGTGGTCAGCTGCTGGTCATTGTTCTTGTGCTTCCTTCTCTTTTGTGTTGAGTCTTCAAGCTTTTACTCTTGATTTCCCTTCTCTTAACCTTGTAAACACTTGAGAGCATTCTTGTGGGAGTGAAAGGAGGGTCTTTTCTGAGGTTCCGGCTTCTGTGTTGAGCTGGTGAGGGGGCTGAGTTTGAGGGTTTGAGAGGAGTCATCTTGTTCTTGGTGTTTTGAAGCTTCAAGGAGCCTCCTTGTTGTGTAAAAGAACCACCTTGGTGCACCATTTTCGTGTGCAGTGGGAGGCAGAATCTTGGAGGTGTCTAGTGAGCTCCAAGAGCATCTCCATTCTGAGTTTTGAGTCTTGGTATGTTGTACCAACCTTTAACTTGAGTTTTAAGGCTTAAAAATGGAAGCTTGATGCATGTTAAGGTTAAAAGATGATAACTTGTTGTTGGGTAAGGCTTAACACACCTAGAAATGCATGATTAGGTGTTTAAAATCGGTAAAAAGGAACCTTTAAGGGATATCTTCACGGAAATGCAGAAACTGCATTCTGTCGTGAAATATCCGGATATCTGCCCGTGGAATATCCGGATATGGGATATCCGGATATATGTATTCGGATATGGGGTTTTGGGATATTTGGATATTGTATATTCGGATATGGGATTCTGGATATCCGGATATTGAATATCCGGATATGTACAGTAAGATATCCGGATATTGCATATCCGGATATGGTCCCGAGGAGTATCCGGATATTCTGGGATTTCGCAGAACAGTAGCTGTGTTGTGCATACAGTAGGCTATTGGGGGTTTGTAGACCCTAGATTGATGAAGTTGAACCTCTGTATTTAATAGATTAAGCCAGAATCATGGGATTTAGGGTTTGTGGCTTTGTTAGAAGCTTTAAGACTTGAAAACGTAATGAAAAGGCGTTGTCTTTAGTTTGTATGCATGTGGTATATGTTATTGATTTATGTTTGGTCCATATCAGATTGTGATCTGCTGTGATTGGACTTTGAGCTTGTGGCATTGGATAGCTAGCTTAGAGGTAAGCTTTCGTGTCCTCGGTTTAGCCATGTTGTGGTTCCACCATGTCCCATGGGGAGATGGTATATGCATGCTGTGTTACATGCTTTTGATGTTTTGGAAATGCTGTTGAGCTATTATATGTTAGTGCCTTGTTGATATGCATGGAGGTGTTCCACCTATACGGTAAGCCTGAGTATGTAGAACATACAAGAGGGTGAGGCTGTGGGTGAGGTGCAAGCGGTGTTCCTTGTACTACATGTAGGGAATAGACGTATTCCTACATTTCTCTGGCCAGTAGATAGTGATTACACACATGCCATAGATATCTGTTGCACTACATAGTTTTGGAACTGATAATGATATAAATGCTTTTGAACTTATATTGCACATGTAAGTGAGCTTGGGGTGGAAGATCCTTGAGGACCCCTTGTCTTACTGAGATTTCTAGTTTAGAGATCTCACCCCACGTTTGGGGAATGCTTATTTCAGGGTCAGGTAGTGTTAAGACCTCAGGCGGCAGGAGGCCGGAGCTGAGTTAGATTGCTGTTATATTGTGCTGCCATGATTGGATGCTGGATTTGCATGCTGCTTTTATGCTTATATCTTCAGTTTATGTTTTGGAGTTTGATGTTGAGACTTGTTGTTACTATGTTTATTTGGTGAGCATGGGGATTGTCCATGACACATAGTATTATTATGTCTTGGTTATGTCTTGAGTCTTTTGGAGTTGTATTAATGTATCAGGATATTGTCCGGATTACTTGATGTAATGCCGTGATTTAGATACACACTTTATCTATATATTGAGGTATTTCAGTAGATGTCTTATTGCAATTTACATACAGGCGATATTTTATGAAATTGATTAAGTAATCAAGTTGGTAATTGATAATGACGTCATAATTGAAAAGAAAAAGAATATTCCGCATTTTTAATTAAGCACCGCTTAATACGATGTAATGTTAATATTCCGGGGATACACGGGGTGTTACAGCCCTCAATCACCTTCTCTAAAAACAAAAGAGTAAGTCATATCATCGCCACTAGTTATCACTATAGTTAGGAATGTAAATGACCTATGTGGCTTGTCAAATTAGTGTGTATTTTCCTTGACTTGACTTAGCCTATTTTAAAAATAGGGAAAATATACTCTTATGTTGTAGGAGAGTATTTTTTTCTTCTACACACATTTTCGTGTTACTTTTTTTCTTTTTAGAAGTGGATGGGTCCCACACATAATTGTTTCTAAAGCATGAGAAAACTTCTCTCCTATTACATGAGATTAATAAAGCCCTAAAAAATAATATAGACTTGGACTCATTAAAAGGCTTATTTAGAAATCAAGCTACAAGTCAATTTTAGCAGGCTTGGCCTCCAAGCATCTAAGTCTGGCTTGTAATTTTTAATAAATAATATTTTTATTTTATTTTTAATAAATTAATATCTTATTATTTTTAATAAATTAATAAATTATTATTTTTTAAGAAAATAATATTTTGTTATTTTTTAATAAAATAATATCTTATGATTTTTTTAATTTTTCACAATCTTCCTTCTTCTCACTTGGTAAACACATATTTTCTTCACCTTAAATTCCTTTGTCGTTGCCGCTCTTTACCCTTCTAAGAAGGCTCCACGCGTTCGTATGTGACACCTCTTTTTCTGCACGTGGCCGCTACACACCTCCTTCCATTGGCGCGAGTGCATTTTTCTGCGGCCGTTCGCTGTCGACCAAGGACAGACAAGGTCACCCTGTCGTCCTCTATCCAAATCTGCCTTCACCTAGTTCAACAGACATCGTTTGGGTCGCGAGTGTGTGATCTCACGTAGAAACAACCGCAAAACCCACCCTTGGTCCAGTTTATTTTTCGTCCAGACAACAACACGCTTGGTTCCTGCTCGCATCCCGTTCAGGTCACCATGTGCCTAGGTTCGTCCATCGCCTTTTAGCCTTGTTCGCATGTGCCCCTATCGTTGGTATTTCAGTCTTTTTCGCATGTGCCATCATCGCCACTATTTAAGATCTAGTTGTCCATCACCATCACAACATTATCCACAGTCGTATGTTTAGACTTATGCGCATTTATTGCTAACGTTCACCCTTGCTATTACGTGACACTAAGGTTCCTTGTGACTTTGGTTCTTTATTTATTTATTTTATTGGTGCTTTATTCTAGTTTTGGAACTATGGATGATTCTAGTCGTTTCCTCAATATGTTTCTCAGCCCACTCTCCCCGGTTCCATGGCTACTGTTGTGCATATAGGTAATACCTTTGCTGGTTTCACCCAAAATTCATCCTTTGGTCATTGTGTTCTTGATTTAGGTGCCTATGATCATATTTCTGGTAATAAGTCTTTGTTTTCCTCTCTTTCTACCTCTGATTATTTGCCTGTTGTTACTATGGCTAATGGTTTCCAAGTTCAGTCTTCTGGGCTTAGAACAATACATCTTTTTCCCTCTCTTATATTGATAACGTGCTTTATTTCCCTAGTCCACCATTTAATCTCCTTTCCATTAGTCGTTTAACACTTTATCTTGATTGTCTCATATCTTTTACCAAAAATTACGTTGTTTTACAGGACCGGAGTTCGGGGAGGACAATTGACGGCAGATTTGAGTCCAATGGCCTTTGCATGCTCTCCAGCTCCTCTCATGCTTATTCTGTATTAGATTCTCCACTTGTTATACACGCTCAGTTGGATCATCCTAGTCTTACAAAGCTCTAGAAGATGGTGCCACGTCTGTCCAAACTGACCACTTTATAGTGTGAATCATATCAATTCGGGAAACATACTCGTTGTTCTTTTCCTGATAAAGTCAATCATCGTGCCTCATCTCATTTTAGTTTAGTTCATTCTAAGGTTTGGGGACCTAATCGTACTAAGTCAACTCGTGGGTGCAGATATTTTGTCATCTTTATTAACGATTATTCTCTAAACACTTGGTTATTTTTACGGAAAAATCGCTATGAGTTATTTTTCGAATTTCACCAGTTTTATAATGAAATTCTTACTAAATTTGGTGTTCCAATTCACACTTTCCGTAGTGATAATGCTCGTGAGTATCTGTCTCAACCATTTCAATCATTTATGGCCTCTCACGGTATTCTTAACCACAAGTCATGTGCACACATCCCCTCAAAATGATAGGGTTCTTGAAAGAAAAAACCGTCTTCTTATTGAAACGACTCGAACACTCTTAATTCATGGGAATGTTCTTACTAGTTTTTGGGGTGATGTTATCCTCACCGCATGCTATCTCATTAATCACATGTCTTCCATTGTCCTTGATAACTAGGTACCGTACTCTATCTTGTTTCCCCATCTTCCTTTACATTCCTTAGTCCTTCGCATTTTTGGTTCTACTTATTTTGTCCATGACCTCGATCCCAATCGTGACAAGTTGTCTGCCAAGTCCCTGAAATGTGTGATCCTCGGTTACACTCGGACACAAAAAGGTTATCGGTGTTACTCCCCATGTCTCCCTTTTGTCTCGGCAAATGTTACCTTCTTTGAGTCTATGCCATTTTTTTTTGGCTCTATCTCCATTCCTAATGACTCTGTTGATACTCAGTTATCTTTTTCCCTTGTTTCAATTCAATATAACCCCCACCACTATCTACGGTCACTTCCCCATATGTCTCAGCACTAGATCCCTTTCTTTAGGTTTATCACCGTCGGCCACGTCCACCCATGCCCCATGATACTGACTCTAATTTTAATGACGTTTGTAAGACTGTGTTATGTACCGGTGTGTTATAATCACATATGATTTAAGCGCAATTACAATCACAACAGTTCAATTAAAATACGTCTAAACTTTTTTGTTTTAAACTTTGTATGTTCCATTTAAAATAATTACCGTATTCAAAATAAATCGAAACTGTAATTGTAACACAATGACTTTGCAAAATAATTAAATCAAGTTTTAACATATCATACTAGTCCTGTTAGACATAATCATGGGGTTCCTTTACACTCCACAAAATTATTTTCATTTTTCAGCAAACTGGGCAGCTCGCTGAAGCGAGTTCCTCAACTAGCAATTTTCATCGCTCGCTGAAGCGAGCACTGCAGCGAGCAATTTAATTACCTGGGAAGTAGCTGCTGCCCTGATGCTTTGTTTCCTCGCAGCTTCTCTCGCTGAAGCGAGACCAACAACGAGCTTGCTTGCTCAACAGCTCATTGAAGCGAGCACATGAGCGAGAAGTCCCCTGCTTCTAATAGGCTTTTTACTTCCAATTTCATTAGCTTGCTGGCCTCCTTGCTGAAGCGAGCGTGCCAGCGTGCAGAGCTAGAATTTGAACATGACATATTTGTTCCTTGGCTCAATCCTCCATGATTGATACACCCATTGGGTAGCTCATAAACTAAGAGTGGCCTCTACTGCCTAATAAACATGGAGGCACTTACATCCATAATCATATCACAAGATCATGCTTCTTTCTTTGTGCACAAGCTAACTTTCACTTCTTTACTTGTTTACTAAGTTATCCACATTCTAACTTAACATATATGACAATATCTTTTCCTATCATATTTCACATACCTTGCAAGTTAGGTCAATGTAAGATACATATGTAATAAACCTTAAAATATGCAAAATAGGCATCCATGCTCTTCCATTACATATACAAGTTTAGAATTACATAATGTCTCAAATATACAAATTGGAACTTAGCTATACAAAATGATTATGATCATGGTCCTTGGTTTCTTCCAACAACATGAGGATACCAAAGGAGAGTGATTATAGGCTAAGTCCACCAAAATACATCATGATATAACAAATGGCTATCAAATGTAAAACATATATATGTTCATCTAACATATACATAGGATATCTCAAAAAATATTAAAGCACGCCATAAATATGCAATCTAATTTAGCCTCTTGTCAATAGATGCTCCAACATCATCAGTACCTGAAAGGGGGTCCCCAAAATGCGAGGTGAGATAAACATCTCAGTAAACTAAGGGTCCTTGGAGGATTTCTCCACCCCAAAATTTACTTCAGGAAACAAGCAATAAACAATATAATCATGAATGTATGTATACATGCAAAGTGTGCAAATTACTATCTAATATTCTTGCTAGTGCCTCGCACCATCCTCAGAATACAAATGATAATGTCTTAGCCATACCTCTTGGTATACATAGCCTAAACAGGACGTTTAAGACAAAATAATCCTAAGGTCAAAGAACAGTGTATGAGTTATGCAATTATGCAAAATACCGAATGTATTACGCATCAACCGTCTTGCCACATACCCGTGTAAGAATCCCGCTTACACCACATAACAAGCATCACACAATATGCATTATATTCAATCTATTGCACAACCATATAAACTAAAACCCACACGGTCTTAGTTGAAAAATAAAGGGATAAATCTCAATGTTCAGAAGCTTACCTGTAAAAGCTTTCAACCAAATGCTTGCTCTAAGCACCAGAATTCCACTCATAAAGAATTCACTCCAATCCTTTGCTCTAAGAATGTCAAGCAATAGCTATACTATCATAACACCCAACCACAAGGTGAATTGCATTCAATACACAATCAAGATGCAATCAATGAACTTATCTATATTCATTAACCATGCTAAGCAATTCCATCACAAAATCACAATGCTAGGAACTCACCTACACTTGATTCTATCAAGTATCCAAGTCAAGCTCCATTGGCTCCTTCAATGCTTGATCAATTAATGATGGTTCACTAATTTCCAACCTAGAAACAACATGAACACATCCAACATTACGTGAAACACAAGTAATCTCTATACATAGGCATGCAAATTTCAAAAATATGAAAGATTAATCAAACGAATTTCTAAACACATTTTTACCATTTATTTTAACAAAACATGTGTTTGCTCGCTGGGCTCCTCACTTCAAGGAGCTCCACCAGCGAGAAATCACAACCCTCGCTGAACAGCTTACTGCAGCGAGCATGCCAGCAAGGAGTGGCTGATAGGAATTTTTAACATAGAAGCGCAATTCCTCACTTACTCCCACTTAACCATTTTAAAAGTATGCTTTCCTCATAAACAACATTCCAGATTTATTTAACTAAGTATTCCACTTAATTCATCTACAATGTGCATGATTAATATTTAATCTAGTTGGGTTAAGTCTCTCACTTAATTAATCTTCATTACGCATGATTAACTAATTAATCCAATATAATTTGGTATTTTACAAATTAGGGTTATTATAAGGTTCTTATGGACTCCGTTCTGCTGTCATCAACTCCTGTGGCTTCGGTCCCGCCCTCTGACATTGACCTACCCATTGCTCTTCTGAAAGGTACTCATGAATCTCTTCCTCCACCCAGGTATTTGATAAATATGTGTTATCATCGCCTTTCTCCATTACATTTTGTTTGTCTCTGTTCTTTGTCTGTCGTGTCTATTCTTAATACTACAATTGAGGCGTTATCCCATTTCGGATGACGACAGGCTATGATTGACGAGATATGTGCACTTCATAGCAGTGGTACTTGAGATCTGGTTCCTCTTCTCTTTAGAAAATCTGTTGTTGGATGCATATGAATATATAATGTCAAAGTTGGTCCTAATGGATAGGTGGATCATCTCAAAGCACGTATGATAGCCAAGGGATACACATAGGTGTTTAGTAAGGATTATAGGGATATTTGTTTCCTTATAGCAAAAATGGCTTCTGTTCGCCTCTTTCTTACTATGGTTGTTTTCTGTCACTGTCCCTTCCATCTATTGGATATCAAAAAGGCTTCCCCCCATAGTGTTCTTGCAAAAGAAGTTTATATGGAGCAGCCTCCTGGGTTTGTTGCTCAGGGAGAGTTCAGTCTAGTTTGTCGACTCCACAAGTCTTTGTATGGTCTCAAATGATCCCCACGAGCTTAGTTTGAGAGGTTTAACACTAGTGTTCAGCAGTTTTCTATGACTCAAAGGGAGGCTGTTCACTCAATTTTTTATCGCCTCTCAAACTCCGGATCCATTTATTTAGTGGTATATGTAAATGTTATTGTCATTATAGGTAATGACCATCAAGGAATTACTTAGGTAAAACAATATCTCTGTCATCATTTTCAGACAAAGGATCTCAGAGGAAATATGCTATAGACATTCTTGAGGAGACAACTCTATTAAATGCTAAGCTCGTCGATATCCCTATGGATCCAAAAGTCAAGCTTCTACCAAATCAGGGGGAGCTATTTTTAGATCCAGAAAGGTATAGACGATTAGTTGGGAAGGTGAACTATCTCACAATTACTCGGCCAAACATCTAGTTTGCAGTCAATGTAGTAAGTCAGTTATTGAATTCTCTATGTGAAGATCACTGGAATGTAGTGATTTGTATTCTCAAGTACATCAAGACTGCTCCAGGTAAAGGTCTCCTCTATGAAAATAAAGGTCATGCCAAAGTTGTGGGATACTCAAATGTTGATTGGATAGGTTCCCTCATTGATAGAAGATCCACCTTTGAGTATTGTGTATTCGTTGGCGAGAATTTGGTTTCTTTGAAAAATAAGAAACAGAGTGTAGTTGCCAGATCAAGTGTTGAAACAAAATATCACTCTCTGGATATAGCCACTTGTGAACTCATTTGGTTAAAACAACTACTAAAGGAACTCAAGTTTGGAGACATTGGCCCAACCTCTCTCATTTGCGATAATCAAGCTACTTTGCATATTGCTTCCAATCGAATGTTTCATGAAAGGACCAAGCATATTAAGATAAACTGACATTTTGTTAGGGAAAAATTCCTCTCAGGAAATATAGTCACTAATTTTGTTAATTCAAATGATCAATTAGCTGATGTATTCACTAAGTCTTTGAGAGGACCTAGTATAGATTACATATGTAACAAGCTTGGTGCATATGATCTATATGTTCCAGCTTGAAGGTAAATAGTAGTTTAGAAGTCTTATGTCATGTAGGTCTTTGTAATTCATCTTCTTTCAGTTATATAATATAATCTTTGTTGTATAGTTGAAACAAACAGATTACTCACAAATCTCTCGGGTCCTAATATTCAACATATATATCTATATATCTTGATCTTATTTGTTGGACATGTGTTTATGTGTGTGATTTTTTTTATTTGCTTATGTTTATTTATCTAATTAATTTTTTTGGGAATTTCTCAGATAACTTAGTTGGTGGATATTTTCAGAGTTGATAGTAAGTCCTCATAGTAAGTTATATATTTCACCAAGTTAAACATACAAAAGAAATAAAATAATCATAACTTATATTTTACAAAGTGTAATATGCCATCTTTTAAGGTTTGGTGGTCTTGACAGACCAAGCCTTGTATTTTTGAAAAACAAGTCAAGCCAAATTTGAAATAATTTATACAAGTCTAACTCATTTAGGCTAAAGCCTTTTATATACACCCCTATCTATAGCCACCCTAACCACCTGCTAGCACCACCATCATTGTTGTTATTATCACCGGTCACTAGCCAGCCATTGCCACAGTGATGTGCATGCTTGAAAAAAAGTATTAATTTTTCACCAAACAATAAGTCTATAATTTTATCAAGATACTTTTACATACAAAAAAATTAATTTAAAATTAATTTTAAAAAATTATTTGATAAAGATATTTTTTTAATTTGGAAAAAATTTATAAATTATTTAACATATTTTAATATATTTTATTTAAAATTATAACTTTTTAAAAAGTAAAATAGGAATTAAACTATAAATAATTAAAATAAATAAAAATTTAAAAATAAAATTTAAAAAAATTATGTAAAATTATATTATAAAAGATATTTTTGTTGATTTAATGAACACCAAATACGAGATATAGTTTATCAGAACCCTTATCATTTACAAAACGGAGAATTAACACATTACTGAACTAAAATATGGGTATTGTCTGTTTTTTTTTTTTTTTCTCCCGCGTTTTCTATACATGATCAATTAATGAAACCAGCCCTCTTTTTAAATATAGCAATATTAAAAAAAATTGAAAAATTAATTAGATCTATGACAAGTTTTTAAGAATATCGTAAAAACTTAATTATACTGAAATACTTAATTAAGTTGAATAGAAGTACATAAATTACAGTCAAATCAAAGGGTTCAAAAGTTATTAGGGATTTGTTAATATAGAAGGACAAAATGTAAATAATTATGTAAGACATCATAAATTTAAATCTTTTAAGCGTTTTATATATAAGAAAATCTGGAACTAGCCTAAATCCTTAGTGTTATGGCAGCCGTCAAATTACAAAAGGTCCAATAAAAAGTCTTTCTAGATGATTACCCCATAATGCGTATTGGAGCCTTGCCATAAAAATTCCCCTTTTTCTTGAACAGCTCATCATCATACACTCAAAAGATTAGGCAATGTCTCAGGAGATGACTAACGGATTTGGCTTACTTTTTTTTTTCTCTCTCATCGTCAAAAATATTCATTCACCTATATAAACCCCTTCTCTGCAAGAGAGGAGATACCTCGAGTCCGTTTGATTGTGTTCTGGTTTTTTTGTTCTTAAAACTGTTTTGTAAAATAGTTATGGAAACAGTTGTTTTCTATATTTATTTAATTTTGAAAGTTAAAAACCAAAACAGAAAACAAAAATAACTCAGACATATTCTCTAAGTTTGATTTAAAAAAAAAAAAAGTTCTAGTTTTCAAAATATTTTTTACAAAACAAGACTTATCAAATGAGTTTTTTTAATTTTTTTGTTCTGAAAACTAAAAAATTATTTTTCAAAACAACAATCAAATAGAGCCCTGATTTCTATGACATTTATGAGTTGTTATTGTATTGAATTTTGAAAAATTGTAAACTACATTCCACCCGCTCTTTGCTGCCTTCACTGCAAAAGCATTAG